>NC_139725.1:25449969-25724969 GCF_964211835.1 Anser anser | reverse complement strand
TTCACCACAACTCTCTGGGCCCGGCTATCCAGCCAGTTTCTAACCCAGCGAAGCGTACGCCAGTCCAAGCCCCGAGCAGCCAGTTTCTTGAGGAGAATGTTGTGGGGAACTGTGTCAAAAGCCTTACTGTCATATGACATCTTTTTTTTTTTTTTTTTTTTTTGTTATATGACATCTTTTTAAGGTACAGCTTTACCCATAATATGACAACAAGTACAGCAGCTGATAAAGGGTTGAGGTATGGAGGCCTAGTGTACTGGCTGATTTATGACCAGTTCTGGAAGAATTTTGTTCCCCCTTACTCACTTTCTTCTACATTGCAATATATAGAGATGTGGAACTGATCTAGAGCTGTGAATTGTTTCATCTCATAGCAGCTACATAATATATATGGAATATAAGAAATCTCTGGTCATAACATTTGCTTTTAGTAGTTCCCTGGACAGAGAAGAGAATGAATAAAAACTATTTGGGTCAACTCCTTGTCACTTCAAGATTCTCTTGGGCTGTTAAAATCTAGTTCTAAGTTTACATAACTTCTGGCTGCTTTGAAATGCAAGGATTTACAGGACTGTTGTATTTTCAGACCAGTCCTAGCAGTTTTGAAGATGAGTGACAGTGATGCTAAAAATTACTACTGTGCAACATTTTCTCTGTCTGATATGTCATAGACCAGTTCATGAAGAATGATCCTTTTGGGCTTTTTTTTTTTTTATATATAAAATTTGAAAGTTAAAGCTCACTCTATATGAAAAGGGCATCTGAGGCATACTTGTGCTAAATTTTATTACTGGTTCTGTAACAATATCCTATGACAAAGATACTTTCTGTAACTTGGAAAAAAATATCCCTGATTCATCTTTTCCAATGAAGCTGGCTACACAAGATCCAAAGACAATTGCCTAATGGTTTAATCTTACAGAAATAGGAGAAATTCTGTTAGGCTAATATATTAGTTATTTTATCTATCCTCATGGAAATTTTGCCCATGCTTTATATATACAGACATATGCATACACGTATACACACATATTATATACATTATATACATTATATTGGATATGATGAATTGCCTGCTGGATCTACTTGAAGATACAGAAGGAAAACCATTTTTTTTTTTTCTGTATACATACCAGACATACTATTTTAATTTTAATCATGTGGGTTCTGAAGTGAAATGTGCTTCTAGGTTTACCCTAGGCTCTCCCTGGTGACAAATAATATAAGCTCCCAAATGTGTTTTGACCCTCATAGGCTAAAGGCCAAACCTTCAAAGAAGGGCTTCTAAAAATCTTCCAAAGGAGGCAGTTTACCATAGTGCCACAACTCATAGCTCAGGTCTGTGTGAACACCTTTGACAGCAGATGATAGCTAAACAAAAACAGAATATGAAAAAGATTCCTGTAAAAGATCCTTTTGGGCTACTCTTTTAAGAAAAATAAAGGAAATGCTCTAAAATAACTTCCCTCACACAATCAGATCAAGTTAATCGGAATCAGTTTACAAATTCCACCATTGATTCAGCCTGCTCTCCTTCCCTGATTAAAAAAAAAAAAAAAAAAGGCACTGAAAGTGCTTCTACTAGTGAAGCTTGGTAACATGAAAGATGTTCTAAGCATGGACACACAGCATGTGTTTTTCAGACACAGCCATGGAGGAACAGGACAAAGGGACAGAATGCACAGTAGAAGATACAAAAGTACTGGCTGTTCTTAGCATATTCCTTAAGGATCTGCCTCTGAATTAACTGCAAGGTAATGCTATGCAAACTGCAAGGTGCTATGACTCTAGGGTGAATGGAGACAAACTATTGTTCAGTGTTTTTATTCTAATAGAACCTGGGAGTGAGACACCTACATATGATGAGGTGCTAATAATTCATATTAAGGGAACTGTCAAGAATTTACAGTCCAAAGAGTGTGCCTGGAAAGGTCATTATAAATCAACAACTCCAACCACTTTCTGCCAAAATGGTTGTATAGCAGAGTTCTGTAATCCCTTTCAGAAATAGATTACGCCAGAAAAGCAAATTTACCTTATACAGAAGAAGACTGAGACCCTGAAAGATGGCTTCCCTAAATTCTGAACTTTTGTATGAATTTAATGTCTCAGACAAAAAACAGTGTTTTCTATTTTTACTATAATTTGCTAAGTACCAACAAACCAAAATCAACATGGTTTTACTGTACTTGGCTAGCACTTCCATCAGTTTTTTGAAAGAAAAAAATATTCAAGAATAATCAATCATTCTTTTCATAATGTTTGGAAACAGTAGAAAGAAAAGTGTTACCACTTAGGCAATAACTCTTCATTCTCGTGTTCATACAAAGGTGGATCAGGAACATCTGGAAGTTCTTGTGGTTCCGTCTGATACATACCTAAATGTCTCAAGGTCTAGGTCATCCCTTCGTGCTTGTAAAATTGAGTTTGACAGAGAGACATCTTGCAGGAACAGATTTTTACATGGAATTAGATAATTCCTACTGTCAGTTAGCATTGCTTTTCTCTTAGCACTTCAGTGTATTCAGTGCCAGAAGGAAAAAAAAATAAAATTAAAACAATTCGAGAATTTTGGTAAATTTGTTAAGCTTTAAGAATTGCTTCAATAACATTCACATTTTATGTTTAATCTTCTTTGAGTTAGTTTCCAACTATTTAGAAAACCTTTCAAAAATAGTTTTCCTATTATCATTGTAGCAAAAGCAAATTTAAGACAAGCTTCTATAAATTCCATAGAGAAATCAACAAGATCTGTAAATATATCAATTATTTTATTAATTGTGATTTAGTTGGACAATTAGCTATGTTCATTTTTGCCTTGCCCCAGTGCGGCCTCAGCAACCCTTTTGCAGAACATTTTGTTGATGGTGAAAAGAAGATGAGAGTCTGGAGACAAAACACCAGAGTATTGTAGCTGAGATTAATATTACACAGTTATCTGCAGAATTTTCTTCTACCTTCACCACAATGTTCAGACAGGAAAGCCTAGTTCATAACTATTCACCTCAAAACAACCAGCTGTATTTACAGCCATGCAAAACTCTTTTTAGGCAGACACGAATTTCGGCCCATTAGAAAGCACAACTTTTGGAAAATTGCATTAGCTTTTACCTGATGCACTGCCAAAATCAGAACAAAGCTGTGATAACTAATTGGCCGATTTAGAATGGCAACATCCCCTATTTAGCAGTGGGAATGAGCTGAAGTCCTCTTGTGGAACTTCAGCCCAAGACCTTCTAGCCCAGAACAGACCACTGCCACCTGAGACCATTGCAGAAGGCACCTCCTAAAGACATGAATTCTGTTTGCCACATAAACAGATCCTGAATTTTGGTGTCATTAAAATATCCTGAATATTCTGGTCATTAAAAATTATTTGGGATAGCGGGAATTTGCATGCAGCCAAATGAACTGAGTACCCTGTCCATTGCCTGTGCCTATTAAAATGCACTTTTGTGCTTCTATCTATGTCAATTTTCTCAAAGAAGCAAGGACTATTTGTGTTTAACAACCACTGTTTTATTTTTAAAATGCAAGCAGGAAATGTAAACAGAATTCGAGGCTTACTGTTAAGCTGTAGCCTTTAGTTTATTGGCTGAGGAATCAATCCTGAAGGATGCTGAACCTTCTGGCACTGATCCAGACCAGCACTTCAGCACATGTCAACTTTAACACAAGGGGCCTAGTCCTATGATTAGAGTTAAGCATGTGTTTATGTGTTTTCCTGGCTTGCAGCCAGGGCGCTCAGCACTTTGCAGGATTATGTCTTCAAAAAGATGTGGCAGTATCTGAACTTCAAAGTGAAGCATGACCTGTTGCTCTTAAATCACTTTCCACACATGCTAGATGGTAATACCAAATAGCCAGCTCAGGCCATATCCTTTTCACACCTTCCTTTGTCTCATGTGTTCAAGATAAAGAAAAATGATTAAAAATACTTCAGTATTTTCTGCCCACATTCCATGTCTTGACTCCCATCAGATGTCATTCAGAATAAAAACATGGTGGTCAGGCTAACCCCTACTAGTTTCTCTGTAGTCTTTACAGTGAAATCTCCAGGTGTGAGTACAGGTCCAGACTGCCATGAAGAGTCAGTGCTCCTACGATGATTATCTTAAATGTTAAGAGTTCAAGCTTATAGAACATTTTCACTTTTCATCTAGATCAGTGGAATACTACTACTGTGAGGTTTATTGCTGAGACATTCTCAGTTTAGCAGGAAGGATAAGCCCTAACATCTGAAAACAAAATTACAGGATTTATTATTTTTTTATTATTATAGTTATTTTTATTACTTTTCCAATGATTTTGCAGTGTTTTGTTGCAGGAATGTATTTAATTCTGCAATAAACTTTCATTTTGGAATAGTACTTTTCAAGACGAGATTACCAGAACCAGAGTCTGGGTAAACTTCCATTTCAATATATTCAAGATACAGTGATGATACAGTGTTAGGTAGTGGTAGCTCATTCACCTGAATATAGGCTTTGATTTAATCTCTTAAGGCTGGTTAGAGCCTTAGCTTTCCCCAGATTCTACTATATTAATAAATACACCTGTCATGGTCCTTCTCCATTTCTTCTTTACTTGTGAAGGTATTCTTAAACCTGAGACTAAAATTGCATTCATCAAATAAACTAACTTGGGAAAATAAAACAGGCAAGAACAGCATTTCCAGACATAGGCATCCATTTCTTAATACACATTGCCACCTGGGGAAATCTGATGATACAGTATTAGCACAGAAATCTAACATACTAACCTTAAAGCTCACAAAGGTTTCTAAAATTTTAAAGCATTTTATTTCCAAGCAACCTTTGATGAATATTATCTGAGTTTCGTAATATTACGGCATTTACATTTTCACAGAAATGATACACTAGTGAACTTAAGAGATATAGTGCACATGCTAGATATAAGGTAAACTAACTAAGATAAAGTTAGAAGTATAATATTAGGCATTTATTTTGCATTTATTTAATGTCTCATTTGAACGTATAGGTGTATTTGTAAAAAATGGACAAATTCATCTATGTTAGTTGTATAGAAACATCTAGGGAGTTTCTAAATAGAAATCTTTATTTTCTGAAAATATTCCAATCCTACTGAAAGAGTAAGAGAAAGTTGCTGTGTAAATTGCTGTGAGATCCCAATGTCAGAAAAAGCTTCTGAAAATTAAAGAGCTGCTGACACCTCATGGCAAACTTTAAAAAACATTCTCAGAAAACACAGCACTACTTCTATTCCATCTTTTTATTTGTCTTGTTTTCTTTATAGTAAATGACATTTGCTTTAAAACAATATCTTTGTTTACTAAAACCACATTTTACAATAGCAGCTGGGTCAAAATAGATGAGATGACAGTGCCAAAGCAACATTTTCAATTCAGGTAAGGAAAAAAAGAGTAGGAGCAAATAAACTCTTAAGGAACTGTTTTTCCTCCAAACTTTTCCAGGAAGCAAAAGAGTAGAAAAAAGATACAAACTACTTTTGTATATAAGAAAAAAGGTTAGCTATTCCACCAATTGGTCTATACTAGTCATTAATACAGAGGCACTGCTACATACATGCTTATGTTACTTTCAGTACTATAATCTTCTCTTTTGGGAGTTATTATCTCAGCTGTTTCAAATCACACAAAGCTGACATTCCATGTAAAGATTTGTCAGCAAGTTACACTTTTTAATGGCTCAAAGCTGCTGAAAAGTTTTAAAGCTGTAGAACACAAAACAAGAAGGTATTTTTGCAATGCTTCTGATGTTTTTTCTCCTCCTCCACCACACCACCACACCTTTTTTTTGTGCTGTGAAGTATTTTGTGTTCCCTCAGATGATGTTTCCTGACAGAGACACCTTTTAATCTGCCAAAAGCTAAATGTGTGCTGGAATGTAAGACAAAAATTCTAAACAGGAAAAAAAAAAGAAAAAAAAAGCCCCAAAGCAGGAACTTAAAATGTAAATAAGAGCTGAGAGTTAAAATGGGCTATTTTAAAAAACAAATCTGAAAGATAACAAATTATTTGGGAAATTAATAAATAACATTCTTCAATAACAAATACCTGAGAAAGCAACAGATATACCTTTGTTTCTTTGTGAATTTTACACATGTGCAGGCATTGTGGACAGTTAGATCTGCAGTTGTATGAAATGCATGACATATGCCACCTGCCCAGTGGTTCACACCAGAAAAGTGTAACTCTTTTACCCCTGTCATGGATACAGCTACAGGTATAAGCTTTTCAAGGTAGCTATAGGACCTTTTTTCCCTCCCATAAATTTCTGCCTATTCACACTGTGCTTAGTCTTATAGTCTAAGATATCTAACTATTTGGCAGACTGACTCAGGATGCATCATACTTACAAAATGCAGGTAAAATATATGGAACACATAGATTAGATAAAACTCTATTTCAACTGTATTTTTGTATTGTGTTGCACAACGCATCTAAGTCCAATATATGCAGCAGCTGTAGAATATTTTGTACTGCATGAAATTCCAGCTTAGGATTTCTTTGAGGTAAATCCAGGCGCCATGAACCTATTCCCAGACCATGCAATGTGATGGCAGCTTAGCAGCCACATAGTACCTTTTTTAGGACTGACCTTTGTTTATGTAGCTTTTTTTGTAGTAACATCATTATTATTTCTATGCCATAGTGCCTGGGCACATTGGTGATAAGCAAGTACCACATTGTGGTTGTCATTGCATCCACAAACAAAAGATTGTTTATCTCTGAGTTCACTTCAGGAGTGGAGAAGTTTTAACATACACTCCATTGGTCAATGAAGAGCAAGAAAGACTTGATAAGCAACGAGGTCAGATCTTTTTACTACAGTATCCAGGGAGTAACCAACATAGGCCATCTCTGTGAACACAGGTTTCTGAAAGCTGGTAATGCTTGGCAGTGTGGCACTGATATCTTTTACTAATAGAGTGTAAGATCTCACTTTAAGTGAAACAGTTTTACATTGTTTTAATAGATAAAAAAAAAAAAAAAAAGACTGAAAAGACTATGTCTATATTCTAGCACAGAAAATACGAGCTCCAAAGATATGGCTGCATCTCTCCTGGGCTATGCATTTCACTGTTCACAACTGCTGCCACTATCCAGTTCTGTCTTGCAAATTCCCATCAAGACCCCTTATCAGGAAAGAACTTAAGCTCACATTATGTTCAGCTCAGTTTAGGCACATGCTGAACTTTCTTGACTGAGCAGTATTCTTTCTCTGGATGAGGACCTAAACTCCTGTGATCATGTGGCAGGGCAGCACACAGAAGTAGAGGGGCAAACTCAACTCACTCCCACTTGAACCCAAATGTTTGAGTGCAGACCTAGCCTGGCTATATTTTCCAGCCTGTAAAATATTACTGGAGTGAATAAAAATGAATCCCATGGCCCCTCTCCCAGTTCATCCACCAGGGATTCTCACCTCTGCTCATTTGCAGCATCAGACAGAAGCCCTCTGTTCTTCTGCTTTGCCCACCAAATTGGCAATTTAATATTACTTAATATGAAGGGTCTTGTGCAAAAACTTCTACCTTGGTATATATTCCAAATGCAGGGAGGAACAAACATTGGTAGCAAAACTAATCTTGAGTAAATGAAAACACTTCTCACTGAGCGTCCTTTACACTCTGGCTAAAAAGATCTTGTTAATTATGAAAAATTAAAAAACAGTTGCAAAAAGAGATGGATAAAAAATATTGAAATTAGTTAATTTGAAAGACTTCATGACATAATTTTAGACCATGCTACAAAAACTAATGGCTTAAAAAAACTATTTCAATTATCCATAGTGTTCCATAGCTCTTTATTCAGAACCTATTTGCAAGAAAGTTTAGCAACTTCTTGCTCACATTCTGCAGAGACTGACTAAGCTATTAAAAAAAAAATACTTTAGAAATCATAAAAGGATTCTAAAGAAAAGAGTTCCTAGATCAATAATCTGTCATGAAATTTCTTTAGCATGAAAGTATTCCAGATCAATATGTTCCTGTGGGCCAAATTCACCCTGCTTTCTTCGGGTAGCATGAAGGAAGACTTCTTAATAATAATAATAATAATAATAATAATAATAATAATAATAATAATAATAATAATAAATGTAATCTGAATTGAACATCACAATTTTTCAATGAATTTAGTAATAAAGAATAGTTTTGAATACTTATAATATTGAAGACTTATGCCTGGCAACTACTTAGCTTCACCAGAAGCAGCAATAAGAACAGAATGTCATTTGACGTCGGAGATTATCACGACGATGGGGCCAGACTTTTTATGGCAGTGGCCAGTGACAGGATGAGAAGCAACAGGCACAGACTGAAACACAGGAAGTTCCATCTGAATATGAGGAAAAACTTCATGACCATGAGGATAACAGAGCACTGGAACAGGTTGTAAAGGTTGTGTGTCTTCTTCTCTGGAGATATTCAAAAACCTGTCTGGGTGCCATCCTGCGCAATGTGCTCTAGGTGGCCCTGCTTGGCAGGGGGTTGAACTAAATGATCTTCAGAGGTGCCTTCCAACAACAGCCATTCTGTGATTTATAACTACAGGATCTTCCGAATTGTGATGGTAAAAAGTTCTGGAGTAAGGAACATCAGTTTTGAATTAAAAGGAACGTATTCAGGTTCCTCTCCTTGCATTACATGGCTGTCACCTGTGTAACCCTCTGTAGTTACAATGCACTTAAGTACATAATCTACTTAATCTTAAATACATAATCCACTGCTTTTGCAGTAGATTAAGGTAGGTAATAAATGAGGTAGAATTTCACAAATCACCAAGTGGCTGGTATGTAGGGAGAGTACATCTCAGAGATGCAGTATTTGGTAGGGACTTAAAGAGCCATTTTATGAGATTAACATATTTTAATTTTACTGTCCAATAGGTTACAAAACACTTATTCCCTTAGTCTTCATTGTTCATTTTACCATAGAAAATATCATCTGTTCCAGAGCAGTTCCAACTTTGAATGCTTTTAACTGACAAAATCAAAGTGACTTAGTCCTTTCCTGCTAGTCAATCTTAGGAGCTGTTTCTGATGAATGAAATCATATGCAAAAGTTGTTGGCTTTCAGATGTATGTTTAAACATTGGTGTACCAAGTATTCTATAGAACTACTGTGTAAGTCTTTGAGCTATAAAGTTTTCAAATTTTTGGAATTTTTTAGCTTCTCCACACTAAAGACACTTCCATTTAACCTTAAAATATACTCCTCATGGACTTTCTGAGATTTTCTCCCCACACTTAGGAATCCTTTCTCAGCCTATGTAAGAGGTGGCTTTTGTTGCCAGACTTTACAGAAAATTACAACTTACATCCTAGATAATTGCATTTTGCCTTTGATGTAAATTTATGTAATGTCTGGATTAATATAAAATATCTAGGTCTGCTGGTGATGCTTATATACACTGTATGTTTAGCTATAATTTAAATAATCAAACCTCTACCTACTTTCCGCTAGGTATGAATGTGAGAAAGCATGTTTTGTGGGAAAGGGACCTTTGCACAGACTGCAATATCAGAAGAACAGATGACCTGACTAGCAGCAAAGTTCCAGTGCATTTTACATTCACATATGCTGTGGTATGTCCTCAGGAGTGTTTTTCACCTGCACTTTTCCCAACTCCAGTAGCTTTCTAGCCTGTCATCACAAGTTATGGAATTTCACTGCCTGATTGTTTCTTACTTTTCTCTTTTAAAAACTAAACTACTGGTCTGCATCAAACTTTGCAGGAATTCACTCTCTTTGGAAGGAAGGTGAAGTAACCACAGCTTTTCACTGTAAGGATAATAATTTTCCACTGTTTGTCTACCATAAAAGACATTTACAAAAGAGTTTAAGCTATGTTTGAAATACGTTATGTGAATGTTTTTGCTTTCTCCTGTTGCTTTCACTGTATTGATGCAATTGCCAGACACTATTAATCCTGGCACAAGGAAGTTAGAGGTAAACCAATGCTTAAACTGTTCCAGTAACTGCTACAAGTTATTGTCTGAAGTATACTTCACCTTACAGCCTACATATTAGTGCACTCTCTGTCTCCTGTGTGTGGTGGTGGATAACATACTGCAGATAAAAACAAAATTAACTGAAGCAACAGACATAGTATTAGCAGAAAATCTGTATATACCTTGGAGACCATTAAACTCTTCTTTCCAGCTCATTGAATTTCCCTAACATGAATTACAAAATATTAATAATAGTGCAAATTCCTTCACAGTGTTATGAAAGTTTTGTAAAAATACATTTTAATGTTTTCCATATCTCTCAAGCATCTTTTCCTAAGTATAGCATAAGAACTGGAGAGCTGGGCAATCACCAACCACATGAAGTTTAACAAAAGCAAGTGCCGGGTCCTGCACCTGGGACAGGGCAACCCTGCCTACACGTACAGACTGGGTGACGAGATGCTGGAGAGCAGCCCCGCAGAGAGGGATCTGGGGGTTGTGGTTGACAGCAAGTTGAATATGAGCCAGCAGTGTGCCCTGGCAGCCAGGAGGGCCAACCGTATCCTGGGGTGCATCAAGCACGGCATCGCTAGTTGGTCGAGGGAAGTGATTGTCCCGCTCTACTCTGCGCTGATGCGGCCTCACCTCGAGTACTGTGTGCAGTTCTGGGCACCACAGTACAAAAAGGACATTAAGCTGTTGGAGAGTGTCCAGAGGAGGGCTACAAAGATGGTGAAGGGCCTAGAGGGGAAGACATATGAGGAGCGGCTGAGGTCACTTGGCCTGTTCAGCCTGGAGAAGAGGAGGCTGAGGGGAGACCTCATCGCAGCCTACAACTTCCTCGTGAGGGGGAGTGGAGAGGCAGGTGACCTATTCTCCGTTATCACCAGTGACAGGACCCGCAGGAATGGTGTTAAGCTGAGGCAGGGGAAGTTTAGGCTGGACATCAGGAAGAGGTTCTCTACTGGAAGGGTTGTTTCACACTGGAACAGGCTCCCCAGTGAAGTAGTCACTGCACCAAGCCTGTCTGAATTTAAGAAGCGTTTGGACTGTGCACTGAGTCACATGGTCAAAACTTTTGGGCAGACCTGTGTGGTGCCAGGAGTTGGACTTGATGATCCTTATGGGTCCCTTCCAACTCAGGATATTCTATGATTCTATGATTCTATGAACATTTGCTGTTAATAATTTAGGTAATAGTTGAAAGTACTGGTGGAAGTACTGGTGGAATTTTTGATGTTATTGCAAAATATCCAACCTGTTTGCAAGGTTTACATCTTATCCAACTTGACTGTTAGGGTTTAAGTATCCATTCACAAAATAGGTGTACTCAGTGACCACACTGTCCAATCAAAATTGTGTGTTTTCATACTACTGAACTCTCATAGGCAAACCATTTCTGACAGAGAATCAGAGGAAAAAAAAAAAAGTATTTCCAAGAGTTTTTCTGTAATTATTCCACAGATCGCACACATCTGTGGAATGTGTGAAAATCCTGAATATACAGGAGATGCAAAATACTAATGTTTCAATTAAATAGATACACCAGCCAGACTGCATGGGGTTTAGCTGATAATCATTCATGGGAGTATGGAACTTCTAACAGCAATCATTCTACAATGTGTTTCAATTTTAAGTCTCCAGAGACCCCATTACAAAGTCAAAATTAATAAAAAGAAAATAAAGGAAGCTATAATGTTGTTTAAAAAAACATGTGAAATTTAACACAAAAGCTGTTAAAATAACATTACTGTCCGACATAAACCTAAAAATACAAGGGAATTCCGAATTAGGGCAGATGCAATAACCTTAACGCAACCCCGTTGTGCCTACCAATTGCATACATATGGTATGTAAACTAACCCGCTGTTCTGAGACCCTCTGCTACAGGACCATATGTGCTGCAATTGGTAGATGCAAAAGAGCTGTGTGAAGGGTGCATTGCAACTGCTTACACTAAGTTTCTTCTGGTCTTCTCGGTTCACATTCACTTTCATTATTCCTTAACCTGTTTGTTTTCACATTTCTGTTTTCCACCTGACTTTCCATTTATTCTTCTGAGTTTAGTTTCATGTGTTTTGAATGTTGAGATAAAAATCTTGACAATAAGATTTTCCTGCTGAATACTGTTCAACAAAATAATCACATAACAGAACGTTCCTATCTCTTAATTGTAAGAATTTTCACCTACATAACTTTCTCATGTTCTCTAAATTAAATGGTCTACTTTGCGTTATTGTTTTGGTCCTGTCACCTCAGTGACAGATACTTCTAACCAAACTCAGAGATGTTTCTTTGTGTTCTTCAGCCTTTTGTGTAAATCTGAAAAAAAAAATATAATAATAATAATCTATTTTTTCTACCATATTTAGCAACAAGGTCTCCTGTACTTGATAGATACAAGTTACAGTATTTCACCACACTGTACTGTTGTACTTTTCACCACTTTGACTTTTTTCTAGGTAACTCAGTACATATTAACATCACCCATTTTCTTGTATGTAGAAACATAAACCAAGATGTATCTTTTACTTCATTAAGTATTAATCCATATCATTTAATATTAAAGAGGCTGCAGTCTTTTTCCTACACTCATCTATACCATTTTTGAACGTCTTTTAAAAATAATTCAATAGGTCTAATGTAACACCCTGGGAAGGATACGTCAGTTCTCCTAGGGCCCTACAGATGCCTACAAGCTCTAACCAGCAGAGTAAATGTGTGCAGATAAAATAGAGTATAAAGCATAGAAAAAAATGTTGCTAATTAATAAATAATATACTTGACATCTGCTCATGATAGAACATACACAAAATACAAGTGAACTGTGCAGACAGTAGAACCTCAAGTGTCCAAAGTATTTACCTGTTTCTGTGCTTTAGAAGTTATATTATCATGTAGCAATCATAAAATAAATACATAAAGAAATAAATAATACCACCACAAAATGGACTATAAACATCATTCTGGATGCTTATGTCTTATCTATTTTCCAAAATTCTTCACTGAGTTTTGAGTGCTCATTTCAGTACTCACTGCAGGGTGGCAATTGTACAAAGGTGGTTTTGTTTTTCTGTAGTCTTAGGACCTTCCTAGCATCAGATCAGTTAGGGTGGAAACTGAAGCAGCCTCAGGCACTTTGCTCTAGGCTGCTTTAATTTAAGACAGTTACCAACAGCCTCTAGGGGCCAATTTATGAGTAAGGTGTCAACTAGAAATATGAGATGTATAGCTTCTCATCATGGACTGGTGCAGAACACTCGCAGTGTTTCTACACAAAGGAAGTCTTCCCTTTTCTTGGAGGGATCCTCATGTGACTGGAGCTGCTACTTAAGCAGTCCTGCAAGTGCACACTTGAAGGGAGAAGTGGAGCCTACCTACTGGGAGTGCAACAGTCACCAGGACATTTTAGTATTCAAAGCTAAGAAATATAATTATGTAAAACCATGGTATTTTTTCAGGAAAGGGGAAGCAATATGTTCCATCTCTCTCAAGTTAGATTTCATAGTTGTTTTGTTGTTGTTGTTGTTGTTTTTGTTATTTATTTATTTATTTTTCAGGGAAAAGTATTAGAGAGGTGGGCCTTAAATACAGTCTCAAGCTACTATATTTATGTGAATAAATACATCTTGCACAGTGTTCCAAAAAAGTCAAACAGGACTTATATTGACCTTTTGCACTAAACATTTGCAAGCAAATAAGTTTTCTCTGATGTTCCATTGTTCTGGACTCCTACCATCTCTCTTTTCACTCTAGTGGTTTCCCCTCTTTTGTTGACTTTTTTCCACATGGGCTACAAGGGGAAAAATGGTATCTAAGATTTCTAGAACAAAATTTATTAAAAGCTTTGTAGATGAAATCTAGATCAGAATCATGCCTGGAAATATATGGACCATCTAAACTTTGTGAGTACCTCTTCTCCTTAATAGTAGATTCTCTTACATTTAGAGTCAATATTTATGGTTCTCTCACTACCATAAGGTTCAGTTAAACCTGTGATATGAATCATTGTACATAAATAGACATCTAAGTATCTTCAGTTTAATTTTCTGTCTAGATGAGAAAAGATGAAGGACTCCTGGTCATGTGCAGGTTAATAGGAACCTGTTGACATAATGCTGAACTGAGATATACCATAAAAGAAGGAATGGTTTCAGAGAATACTGAGATAATATTCAAAGAATATTCAAAGAATACTGAATATACAAAGAATACTGAATATTCAAAGAATACTCCTACTGAGCTGTCCAGTTCTTATCCAGGTTAAATCTGAGGTAGCTCTGAAATTAATTTGCAATTTTTTAAAATGCATTTCTACTTGTCTGACTATTTCCAGAGACACAAAGTAGATTGCATCACTAAGAATTCATTTTAGATTTTGGAAACTACCTCACACAGTAGAAGATTTAAGGGATTTTAGTATTGTATGTGCCATTATATGTACAAAATAGGTAACTCTTTACATCTGTTAGATCTGGCAGCTTTAACAATAAGTTCATCGCAATCAGAGAGATAAAGATATGATAATAATAAATTCATTTCTTTATTTCTGAAGAAAGACTCTTATCTGATGATAAAGTATTGTAGACCACAACCTGACAGGCATTGTGCTAGACGAGATGTGCTTTTTTTGTCAACTTCCTCCTTATTTTTAAACGTTTCTCCTTTCACTCTTGTGGCCTATAGCTGTACAAGTGGATAAGTGGCTCTTTCAGATCTGATGCCAACAACAGTCTACAAATTGGCAGATGGTGCCATGAGACGAGGCAGTTAGTTGGCAAGCCCCTCACCCCCTGCCCTGCAACCAATTTAGCTTCTTATGTTGGCATGGCTCCTGCCATCCTGAGCCAGTGCCCAAACCAGGCCTTCTAGTGTGTGACTCAATATGCTACTGCTTAGCCTTAGGACAGCTAATCATGTATTCTTTCAAAATTGATGTGAATTAATTAGGCACTGTGGGCAGGGTCTGAAGGGGAGAAAGTGCATGGTCTTACTCAGTAAAACAAAGCAGAAATGCATTCCCTGGTAAAACAATATGCCCTCCCATTCTGCCAGTGGCTAAGTGGTGCCCTTTATTTACTCCTACACCACCTTTCTGTTGAGTAAGACCAGGTTTGGCCTGCTGGTTACTCATTAAGTTACAACATATTTGTTTTGTTAATTGGCACCAACTTTCAGGATTTTTTTTTTTTCCTGGCAGATATAGATCTTCTTGGCAATGGTGCACCCCAAGAAAAGGAGGAAGTGGAAAGCCCAGTTCTGTATAAGTGAAATTAGCTTTAACTGCAGAAACAGAAGCTGGAGTTAAGACAAACTTGCTGGCTGAGTTATGGGGAAATTTTATCAGGAAGTGTTGCTGTGTCAGTGGGAAAGTACTGTAACTATGGATACTGGGGATTACTGAAATATAATTCAGCCACATAAAGGCCTAAGCAAAATGAAACAAATCTCTTCCCTTCCAAAACTTCAGATATTAAACTCACAGCATTAGGCCAAAAACGGAAACCCTTTCAACTGATAGAATGACAGGCTCATAAATTTCCCCACGAAACCTTGCAGGGGGAAGGACTCTCTCTTGGTGCTGGGTTTCTCACCAGGGACTCTATGTGTACAATGGGATGTTTGCTCAGGCATTTGGAGCTAGGTTTCAGACACTAAAGAAGGTCTGCTTTCCTTCTGGTGTCTCGCAGTTTCAATCCAACTTGCCAGCAGACGCCATGTATGCAATAAAACTTCAAGTAGTGGCAAAACAGAAATATTACTGAAAGGCTTTAAATACAGAGAAGGGAGAAAAATAGCCTTTCAGTTCCACCATTTTTTCATTTTTATTTTTTAAACAAATTAGTACCTCATTGGGAATACCTCGCTATAGGAGCAGAAATTTTTTTGAAAGATTCAGCTGAAATTTACTGCTGAGTGTTTGTGCCTTTAAGGTTCCAGTGGTTCACCAGGATTCCAATTAGGTTAGAAAAGCAAGCAGTTTTTTCAAACAATGAGTTTAACAATCAGTAGATTTTTTTTTAACAGGGTTTATGACACCACATTTTTTACTGTAGATCCGCATAAAGCAGTTTCAGGAAGGTGCCCAAGTAATTCAAGAATCATTCGTGAATATGCTACTCTATTCTATGCCAGCTTTATATAGTGACATATAAAATTGTAGATGGAAAATAAAAGATTTACATATGTTTGTATGTGGAGAATTTGCAGGTAAACAAAGTGAATATCATTTCTTCTTGGGAGTGTTTTTTTTTTTTTTTTTTTCTCCAGACAAAGAGATAAAGATTTTACATAAGTATGCATTTGAAGGTTTTTGTTTATTTGTTTGCTTTCTTGTTTCTCTGGATCCAGAGGATATATAAATAATTTATAGAGGTTGAACAAAGTAAGAAATACAATAATGTTTGGACGTATTAGTATAATTGTCCTTTTTTTTTTTTTCCCCACTATGGAACAGCCTGATCAGTAATATGAATGAGTTACCTACCTATCTATACTCTCCCTTCTGTAAACCATTCCCTTGAAAAGCACATAAAAAACCCTCTATTCTCTATAGCAGCAAGAATGTAGGGTTAAAGACCAATGGGAATTATTTCTTTCTAACCTTTTGCAAAAAAAAAAAAAAGAAAAGATGTCACAGGAGAATTCCACAGACAAAAGTATTAGGCATGAAAAAAAATAGGGAAATTATAAGCATCTGAATTTCCCTGATTCAGAAATCAGGGAAAAGCCTGAAAGCTGAGTCAAAGTGTAGTGGTTGTACAGATAGAATTATGTAAATGCAGTGGCAAACTCATCATCAGAACTGACACTGAAGGTAAGGCTAAAGCATACTATGAGAGCAAAGCCTCATGAGTTAGAGATCAAACTATGTATACTACTATAGACTTCTGTGACTATCAGCCAGGTAAATTTTGGCAGGCAATAATTTTTGACAGGGAAGAAAGGAAACATGCTCTTGGAAAACCTCTTCAATCAGGTGATTTTTAAAAGATATATATATATTTTATTCAGTCAGCAATGAAAGCCGTGTAAGCTTGGCCACCTAAACTTTATAGCCAGCTATTAAAAAAGTAGGAGTGGAAAAGCTGAACAAACATTATGTATTTGAAACTTTAATTTTCACTGTAGGCAGAACACTGTCACCTGCAGAAGGGACATAAAAAAGAACTACATCATTAATGTTCATTTCAGCTGATAAACTAATTTGTAAGACTAGAATCAGAGCCTATGTCCTTGATTTGATCTGTTTTCTCACATTGTACATTGAGTTAACATAAGAGCAATCCCTTTGTTTTGCTCTTGCAACAACAGCTCAGATACTTAGACTCACAAATGTATCTGGTATTTCTGAAGTTCTGAAAGTTTAACACCAATAAAATTATGAAACAGAAGTGAAGGACATTGAAATCAGTAAATTATTATTACTGTGGTATGCCATAATGTTCATGTGAATTAATACAAAAATATTTGGGGATAAGAGAAACACTAAGGTTAAACTCATATAAGTTTATACTTATTTTTTACATATTCAGTGTATAGAATCATCCATCCTTCAAGCTCACACATTCCTTTATCTGTGTTTCTAAGTGAGAAGTAAGTAGCTAGATTGATTTGGTAGAAGTATTTTGACCTCTTATTACTTGGAAGCAGAGGAATAAAAGTCTATGCACTCATTAATCTATAAACCCATAAAAGTTAAATATCTAATGTCATTAAGTCCAATATTTTGTAATATACAGGCTTTATTGTCTGATGCCACTTTTTCACCAGAATTCCAAAAGAAGTTAGGAAATCAGAAGACAAATAATAAACCATCTTCTATTTTTGACTGCATCTAATAATGCATAAAAATGTCAGAATTATTTTACTAGTACAACCATGATTCCAGGTGTGTACAATGGGATGTTTGCTCAGGAATTTGGAGCTAGGTTCTGTCTAGGCATTTGGAGCTAGGGTTCTGTCTCTGTCAGAGGAGATGGAGCATAATATATATATATATTATGTGAGAAACCCATATTACATGAGCCAGTGTGGTTTTAGCTGATAGCAGACCTCCCCTATTACCAAGTATTACCAAGTGCTGTACATATTCTCTGTGTAGTCCAGTTGCAAAAGTTGGGATTGTATTTGCGCCTGCATATAGATGATTATGAAATAACTGCATGGTTTCCTATATAAATTCTATTTTTTTATGGCATTTTCTTCTTAACTCATGATTATTTTGGATCAGATTCTTGATCCCTTAAGACATTGCAAAAGTTGTTTCACTCATTTCTAATATTAACATACATTTTCTATATAAAAATTAAAGTAAACCAAAATCAATAAACTAAAGCCAATAGCTGTTTGGTCAATAAATACCAAAAATGAACATTTTTCTTCATTAAGCACTTGTGATTTATGCTTTATGTTGTGAATAAGTTATTTTTCTGATTAGCCCTACAAGACTCAGTTTTTCTTTCTAATTAAACATGTTGGATAAATTATTTTAGAAATTAAATTCTCCTTTTGTACTTGCTGATGACATAAGCAATGCAGCCCTTCTCATACTGCCCAAATATATATATTTTGTTATACTAAGATATACTTTCAGGAAAGGCAAGTGGGGCAAATTCTAAGTGGTCAAACTGTTGATCTGAAAGTAAGTATTAATATTGTCAGCTGTGACATGCTGTGCTTTTATGCTGTGAAGTGCTTCCAACAGTGGACAGAGTTTAAACTAAAATTTTTAATTTTAGGAATAAAAAATATCAAAACATAAATGCTTTGCAAACTTAATTCATAGTCCAAATGATATTTAATTAGCTCCAAACTTGAAGGTTGACAATGAAGTGTTTTTTATATGTTAACTTTAAAATTATTTGAGTCACAGATAAATGTAATTTAAAGGTGCCATTTTAATCGAAAAAGAAAAAGAAAAAGAAAAAGAAAAAGAAAAAGAAAAAGAAAAAGAAAAAGAAAAAGAAAAAGAAAAAGAAAAAGAAAAAGAAAAAGAAAAAGAAAAAGAAAAAGAAAAAGAAAAAGAAAAAGAAAAAGAAAGAAAAAAAAAGAAAAAGAAAAAGAAAAAGAAAAAGAAAGAAAAAGAAAAAGAAAAAGAAAAAGAAAAAGAAAAAGAAAAAGAAAAAGAAAAAGAAAAAGAAAAAGAAAAAGAAAAAGAAAAAGAAAAAGAAAAAGAAAAAGAAAAAGAAAAAGAAAAAGAAAAAGAGAAAAAGAAAAAGAAAAAGAAAAAGAAAAAGAAAAAGAAAAAAAGCTCAACCACCACAAACAAGAACAAAAAGCACAAAAAAAAAAAAAAGCAAGCAAAAGAGAATATGCCTTCAAAATATACAGACACATTAAATATTTTTTGAGTTTCTGTTTTACAGCTTGGTCCCACATAAACAATGGAACTATTAGCAAGAATACATTACTATGCTTAGTGATATTTCATGTGTATTTGACAATCCATAGGGGCTACTTCTGCTTCTCCATAAATAAGATATATAATTTAATGGGTCTCTTTTATCTTACACATCATAGCAAATCTACAAGAACATCACTTAACCTCCTCTATCCATCTTTCACCTGCCATGTTCTCACAGACATGAATAAACTGAAATTATAATACTTTAGATTTTGTATTATGAATATGCAATTTCACATTGCACATGTTAAATGTTGCTCCATTCACAGCAGCTTTGAGACTGTCAAATATATTAAAACGACTGATTTGAGGAATGTACATAACTTCCAAACATCTTGGGGAAATGTAAAACATTATGAAATAAAGTGACTGTGAGCTATGACCCACATACTTCAGCTGTAAATTTCCAAAGTCAAATATGTGTTAGAAATGTTATGCTAATACTTTCTTGTTCCCTCTCATGTAACTGCCTCAGCACATCAACATGACAGGTGTCACATGCCATTTTTTGTGAGCCATGGCACTGCTGATTGCAGTAAAATGACAGTAAGGGAATTGATCACCTATTTTTTATTGATGATTATGAAAAGCCAACATCACCATCATGTTTAATTCTTTTTTAAACTTTCATATCAGGTAATCACAATACTCACTTAAACCTTTTGCATTTCCTTAGAAATTTTGAAAATATAAGGAAGGCTCCTAAATGGGTGAAATTTCAAATAGTTTTCTAAACCAAATGACATCTATGTCCACTTATATTATTTCAGAACTTGATCCTCCTAATATTTCAGGAAATATAGAATAACTGTCTAGATAGCTTATAGCTATTTGCTTAGTTGATATTATTTCTGACACTATTTTTAGTTTAGTTTTGGTTGTGTTTTTTTTTTTGTGTGTGTGTGTGTGTGACTTTTGAAAGAATTGAGTCTCTTGGTAAGAAAGTGAAGAATGCTTTAAAAATATGAACTTATTTAAAGCCAGCGGAAGCGCAAAACAACTGAATAGTTATATTTTGCTTTCAAGAGTGACATAAGGCAAGATGTCATAAGGCTTTCATTCTCCATGAAAGGTTTCACCTAAGACTTCTGCACAACCTTCAGGCACACACCTGAGGTTATGGAGTGTTACTCAGACAAACCTCAAACTCTAATTCTTGTGATTTTAATTACTTGATACAGTACTTATTTTATGATTTATTGCTATTCACTTTGTTGCATATAAAGTGTAACATTTCATAAGCAATTTCTATTGAAATGATGTTCAGAAACACCAGCCAAGATGGTATGTGAATGCCAAACAATGAGATACATATAAAGATCATACAGATGCATATTTTAAGACACTAAGAATTTTGACAATCATGTTTTGCAGGTGATCAAAATGAACAGAGCTGCTTTTAAGAGATACATTTTTTTTTCAAATAATTTCTTTGCTTCCAACTGTATTTTACAGTTCTTTCTGCTCTTCCACATCTGTGTTACCCACTGAAATTATAAACTATTTGGTAGTGCTGAAAAACATTTGCCCAGCATGAGCTTTTGGATTGTCCCGTGGCACTATTGTGATAAGCTAACAGGAAATTTGGTTTAATGGAGTTATAACAAATATATTAACCCATGTTGATCCTGAGATGTGTGCCGAGTGTGCTCCTTACAATGTCACAGGGTTGCTACTGTCTTTCAAGGTGACAGGTTCTACTTTCAAAATATTGTTCTTAATATCTAATCTGACTCTTCCTTGCTGCAATCGAAGTTACTTACTTTTCCCCAACAGACAATGAATTATTTTCCTTTTGTTTTTTTCTTTGGTCTGGTAGGTCATGCTTTCTAGATCTTTGACAATTCTTTTGGCTTTCCTCTAGACTCTTCCATGAATTCACCACTTTCTTAACTACAGTACCAAAACCAGATGTCCCACTACAACCACACTCTACTAGGACTTACTTATTACAAGAAAATAATTATTTCATGTGTTCTGCATATGCTTTCTATGGCATTTCTCCCCCCCCCCCCTTTTTTTTTCCTTTTTTTCTGCTTTTTTTTTTTTTAATAGCATAGTGCTCATAACAATCAGCTTATTAGTAACAATAAACAATAGATTATCACAAAAAGCTCTCATAACATAGTCATTTATTCTCTATCCTGTGCTAATAAGCTACTATTCCAACATTATACCTCATGCTCTGGAACTAATTCACTTTATTTCAAAACACAACACCTCTTTGCAAAGAACGTTTTGAATTATAAACCACTTTTACTGTATACTTCCATTGCTTAAGTACATGGTGTTTCCATCAGCAAAGACATTAGCAAAAGCATAAATGGTATCTCAAAGCTAAGCTATTTTCTCTGCTTTTCTTGAAAACGCATGCAAACTAACTTGTTCTCTTGTAATATTACTTACAAAATAATATATATAGCACTGGTTAGGTAATCCATGGCTTTTTGTTTTTATGAAAATATATGAGGGGTTTTAAAATAGAATTAGGCAAGTTCATGGAAGTAAGGTCATAAAACATAAAGTTCTAGCCTCTAGCTCAGGATATTCTTAGGATACAAATCACTGGAAGCCAGAAAGCCATACCCTGGTGTATGTGTCATGATACTGCTGCATTACTATGTCTGCTTTCTCCCTGCACCTAGTAATAGCCAGTGTCAGTCACAGAAAGAAGGCTAGAGAGATTTTTAATGTGACCTAGCCTTACATTTTCAAGTTGGATTCCCTATTCAAACCAAAACCTATAAAAAACAACTCTTTGAAAAGAAAGCATGTGATAATGACACTGATGATACAGTTTATGATATCTCCAAATCCTAGCAGAAACAGAGTTCCATGCACTATACAAACTGGGGGAGAGAAAAAAAAAAAAAAAAAAAAAAAAGTTCTTCAGATGTATTATCTGTTTCACAAAGATGAAAAGATATTAACTACAAAAAGCATTTATACTAATGCAATAAAATAAAAAGTTTCTCATTCTTAACATTTTCTGTTGTTGCTTCTCTCATTCTTGCAGAAAAAGTACAGACTGGACATTTTAAATCTTGATTTTACTGTGTTTGGTATACCAGAGTTTTAGTTATTTATCTCTAGTAATTTCCCAGGGCTAGATCTTAATGTCATTCTGCAGAGTTCTGAGGGAAAAAAAAAAAAAAAAAGTTACATGTTTAATTCATTTGGTGAAACAAAGGAGCTCAGCAAAGACAAAAATTAACAGAAATCCCACGTAAGCTTGTGTTGCAAGTTGCAATCCTAAATACAGGTACCCAGATTTAAATTAAGTTTCTCAGCACTAATCACATGACAATTACAAACTAGCCAGTGGCATCAAGCAACAGTTACTTATTCATATGTGTACTACTAATTTCATACTACGTATTTAAAAAAATCAGTTTCAAGAGCACAAAGATTTACATATCAGTCTTCAGTGAACATCATTTTATGTGATTTATAGTAATTACAAAAGCATATGGAAGATCCTTCAGAAACTTTTAACGCCAAAGCAGGACAAAACACAAATGAATCCCACAATTCTTTCTGCTTTTAATCTAAGGACCAAAAAAAAACCCAAAAAACAAACAAACAAAAAAAAAAACAGTGCTGGAAAGCTGCTATGTTCACTGTATACTCATTCTTTTGAAACTTAGTAGAAGCAGTATCGACAAAATTTAAAATTTATAGTGGAGATAAGCCCCTAACACTATTTGTATTGTGGAAACTTCCAATGAGTGACTTCCAGTAAAATTGATGGTATACTTTCAGGCCCAGTGTCATCCATGGACTTATGCACAAGAGACTGTGGTTCCAGAGAACAATGCCCATTCTGGAGCAGCCCCACTCTGAACCTGCAGGACAAACTGCCATGTTAAAAAACAAAGTTGCTGTGGCAGTGAGATGGGTATGCTCTGGGTCACATGCAGGCAGCATGTTGTTGCCCAACAACAACTTTTGGAGAAGATTTTTCCTACACTGTGCTTATAATGCAATGCATTCGGCCCTTATTTCCAACTTTCATCTTTCCGTGGGATTTGATGTAATTCCTAGTTCTCAGGTCTTTTGATACATTCACTGTATCCTTATGGCCAAAAGGACTCCTACCCAACTTTTGACTCCCTGCTCTCACATCAGGGTGATTTATAGAAAAAGCAGGATGCACTGCTTGTTTCATTTTGCTGCAGGCAGTTGGTTTTTTGAACAATACGTTCAAGTACTTCTTATTCCTTGTTCCCAAAACCAAACCTTAAATGCCGGGATATTCTGAAGCCATAGGAGTTTCAAATAGAAAAGCAACATAGAATTTTTGTTTTTTATTCTGACACAACAGAACATTGTGCTAGTTTGTCTTTAATTTATCAGCAATTCCCATTTGACGTTGGAGATTATTCATGTTAAAACATAAGATTGAGGATTTATGGAGTTTGCCTCTAAATTCAGAGGCCTAGAAACAGTTTCAGACTGACTTTTCTGGCCCAGATGATAAGGAGTTTATACACACACACATATATGGACACATATATATATATGTAAAAGGCATATAAGTATAAAGACTACATAAAAATATCCAACTGAAATTAAAGCATAAATAAATTATTCAATAAAGTTTCAAGATAATACATATATATTCATACATACATATATATTCAACAGGATCCAAAATATATTCACCAAAGAACAATAAACTGTAATAGGAAAAGTTTGGGAAAATAAGTAATGGGCAAAATGAGACATATATATAACTTTCCAGGATACTTTTAGTATGAGTAGGCAGATTAATGGATAACTGGAATGCCATGACAGTGCTATAAATTGGAAGATAGGATGATTTTCACATAAAGGGAAGAAGTAACATCTCTGATATAATACCAGTTAATAGAGCAGGAAGTAAAGATTCAAGTGAGCAAAATGATTATGCTGTCTGGAAAAGTACAAATCTGCATTTCTAGTGTAACCACAGATATCTAGTTTATTAAAAAAAAAAAAAAAAGAAAGACACAAACACAAAACTATCAATACAAGTCTCAGTTCCTAGCATCAAACTAGGACTAGGATTTCATCATATTCTATATTTCCATATTAAGTTTATTGCCCTCGTGATCATAAGATAAAAGATATGAGTTTGCAAACAGCCTGAAAAAATGACTGTTAATGATTTATGTTGCTCAAGGCATTTCACTGATATTTTGCATCTGAGATCCAAAAGACCATAGGAAAAACACTTCCTAAGAGCACTTTGTATATGACGCAGAGAGATGACTGTAATATGCCAGTCCCAAATTCTGTGCTTCCTGTTCTACTTATGTGACAAGGGACTCAGCTTTCCTCCTCTAATGCCCCAGTGTGGAACAGGGAGCAGGAGCTAGATTTATGTTAACTATCACAGGTCTTCACAAGTGAAGAGGTCTGCTACTACTGAACTTAAAATAAGGGTTGGGGCCAAGTAATATCATGGGGCTAGCATAGCCATTACCACAAAGAAATAGTCATAGAAAAAAAAAAGTTCAGTTTAACAGAAGATCAAGACAGATATGTTATGAATCTCACTGCACTTCTTAAATAGGAGCATTTCTGTCTCTGTGCTTATCAAAATATAGTTTACTGAAATCTATGTGATTACAAAATGTCTGTTGACATGAAGGTACCTGTCAAGGCTTGGGACTGTATGTGATGAGTCATAAACTAAGTCACAAAACAAAGAGATGCTCAGTGTCTGTTCCCTCAACATGTGCACCTGAAATCATTTAGAAGGGCTAAGTCCACTGCTTTGGACAAATAAAAGAAGATTCATGTGTATGAACAGACACAACTATATTTAATTGCACAATTTACATATACAAATCTCTGCTGTAACTGTAAGTGAAGATTTTTGTACATATAATGCAATATAGAAAAATCTATGAAATATTGGATGCTTTTTGAAAAACTGGACAGGAAGATCAAGTCAGTCTGCTTTCCTCCTTTCACAACTTCTCTTCTTTATTTTTATTTTCTCTCCCCTCTATGTGTTGTTGGTAAATGTATAGATGTTTCTAACATGTAAGCTCATTTTCCTAGTGTTTATAAAGGGATATCCTTTGCTAGATAATTCATTAATAATCACAGACTGTTTTCAACTGATTTGCTAATATAATATTCTGTAATTTCAGTTCATCTTCAGTGAGAAGGACATAAGAATCTACAAAATTCCTCTTAATTATATTTTTCTGAAGGCCTGGAGTCTCAGTCCAATGCATATACTGCATCAAGATACAATAGCTGAAAGAGCAATACCCATCTTGAGCATTACTACATTGACTTACAGAATTGTGCCCTTGAGAAAAAGACAGAGAAAAACGGAGAGCCATGCAGTGACAAAAATGAAATAGAACTGTCATCTGGCAGTTCTTCATAGTCCATCAAGTAAACTATTAAAGATATAAGAAGAGCCACAGAGTGCTTGGGCAAAGGTTGTTAAACCACTACTCCAAGGGCAGGTCACTGCACATTGCTAAGATTGTTAGTAAAAGATAAACCTGTTTTCACTATGAAACTTGACATTGCTGGTTTTCAGCTTCACCCTTAATACTATATGCTTGCAGCCAGGGACACAGCTGGATAAACTAATAATACAAGAGTTTACAAGACATGTTCTTTTTGAAGTTAAGAGTACTGAGTACTGAAGTATCAAAATTTTCTCATCAAATAATGTGAATCTGATTTTCACATTACTTTATCTACATTTTTCATAAATGAAAGTTCTCTGTTATCTTGCCCTAGCTAAAAAAAAAAAAAAAGAAAAAAAAAGGAATATATATACTTCACAGTGAGATTACTTCTTTTGAATGTACAAACTGAACGGCTAGACTAAGCCTACATTACCAAAGTTTTTGTCCTTATCATGAGATTGGCTTGAAAAAATTGAAACTTAATTAGTATCTTTTGGTTCTTTCTATTTGCCATCCAATTTTGAGACATTTTGATTAACCTTGATAATACTATTATTTTTCTTTTTAAGGATAAGAATTGGAAACTGATTTAAACAAAGATGAAAGCTGGTTTTCTCTTATATTCTCCTGACTCCAGGAGCTGGTAGTTTTAGATAGTATGAAACAGTATAAGCCACACAATAAAATCATAACAGACATCAACACAGGGAATGTGAATACATCTGATATGAATAATGAGGGAGAGAGGCTTTTCACTGAGACAAATGGAATCTGTAAAATATAAAATGGGCACACAGCAATTCCTGTCTTTAAGCCATGTACAAGTCAGAATTTTCAGAAATCCAGAACTCTTCTAGCTACAAATGAAGCTAGTGGTTTTCAGCAACTCTAAAAATTTAATCCCTTTGAATTGTACAGGAGTGTTGATGGATGTTAATATAAAACAAAGGACTTGGTCCATTTCCACAACACAAAATGAAGTGCTGAAAACCATGCCTGGTTACTAAATACCATTGCATTCTTAAAGATTTAGTTTCAACCACTGTGCTGCCTAAACATAAGTGTGTTTGTGGTTGCCTACTAGTTATTCCTGGCTAGTGTTTTGATACTTGTGCACAGTTTAAGAAACCAAAGAACCTATGCTTTTTTCCTGTTTTTACTAGTGCATCATGGAGGACAATAAAGGCCAGACTATAAAGTTTTCAATTTCTTCAGATCAGTGAATGTTGCACAAACTCCATGTCATATTTATCCATGTTCAGTGAAATAATTGTGGTGTCATGTGTATGATAAAGCTTCAGTAAATGACAAAACTCAATTTAGAGCTGTTGGGAAAAATGGGTTGTCAATGAGAATGTTATGTAAAGAATGTTACTGCTATGATTATTATGTTGCACCATGCAACATACAAAAATTTGTGCAAATTCTGTTTTGACTCTTTTTATTTTTCACTGAAATATATTGTTTCTGTAGGATTAAATGTTTAGTAGCCAATAAAAATGTAAAGATTTGACCCATATGAAAAATTTGGTATGATGGGAAAAAGGCAGATTAACACCTCTTTCTAGTGAGCTTGACTGTTTCCCATGCATTAACAACTTTTGCAAGGTTCATCTAATAAAAGCAAAAAGTTTTAAATAATATTTATATTATAAATTTTATGTATTAATGTAATATGTTTAAATTTAGCTGCATTTATTTTAATAAGCTGATTGCTCAAATTTAATTAAAAAGTTGCATTAGATATACACTTAAAATTTACTTTGAATAGGTACATCCTATATTTTAAAAATTCTGACTAGATTACATGTTACATTATACTTTTCAGTAAATAAAAACTTCAGTTTGTCTTTGAAACATCTGAGCATGTAAACAATCTTTTCAACCCTGTAAAAAAAAAGGGGAATAAAAGAAAAAAAAAAAGTAGGAAGGAAGAAAGAGTATAGGAGATTGGTGGATAAGGGAAGAGCAACTGACATCATCTACCTGGACTGGTACAAAGCATTTGACACTGTCCCACACAACCTCCTTGTCACTAAATTGACGAGGTATGAATTAAAAAGATGGATCACTCGGTGGGTAACGAATTGGCTAATGGTCACACTCAAAGTGTTGTGGTCAATGACTCAATGTCCAATTGGAGATCAGTGACAAGTGGTGTTGCTCAGGGCTCAGTATTGGGACTGGCACTGTTTAACACCTTTGTCGGTGACATGGACACTGGGACTGAGTGCACCCTCAGCAAGTTTGCTGAGGACACCAAGCTGTGTGGTGCAGTCAGCATGCTGGAGGGAAGGGATGACATCCGGAGGGACCTGGACAGGCTTGAGAGGTGAGCCTGGTCAAGTGCAAGGTCCTGCATCTGGGCTGGGGCAATCCCAAGCATAATAGGCTGGGTGGAGTATGGATTGAGAGCAACCCTGAAGAGAAGGACCTGAGGGTGTTGGTTGATGAGAAGTTCAATGTGAGTCAGCAATGTTCGCTTGCAGCCCAGAAAGGCAGACATATCCTGGGCTGTATCAAAAGAAGTGCAGTCAGAAGGTCAAAGGAGGTGATTCTTCACCTTTACTCTGCTCTTGTGAGACCTCACCTGGAGTACTGTGTTCTGCTTTGGGGTCCTCAACATAAGAAGGACATGGAAGTATTAAAGGGAGTCCAAAGAATGGCCACAAGGATGATCAAAGGGCTGGAGCACCTCTCCTATGAAGAGAGGCTGAGGGAGTTGGGGTTGTTCAGCCTGGAGAAGAGAAGGCTCAGGGGAGACTTTATAGTGGCCTTCCAGTACCCTAAAGAGGGCCTACAGAAAAGCTGGGGAGGGACTCTTTATAGTGTAGTGGTAGGACAAGGATCAATGGATTTAAACTAAAAGTGAAATTGGGAAGAGATTTTTTGCTGTGGGGGTGGTGAGGCACTGGAATATGTTGCCCAGAGAAGAGGATGTCCCATCCCTGGAAGTGTTCAAGGCCAGGTTGCATGGCACTTTGAGCAACCTGGTCTAGGGGAAGGTGTCCCTGCCCATAGTGTGTGTGTGGGGGGAATTAGATGATCTTTAAGGTCTCTTCCAACCTGAGCCATTCCATGATTCTATGAGATAGAGCTGTACATTGCCACCTTCCCTCTTTCTTAGACATAGCCAGTGAATGACTGATGTTTCAGATAATCAGGTTCTTACATGAAATGTTATGCTATACCACTAAGTGCATATGCATTTTAGCCCAATTTTATAATGCCTTTGGGTGGGAAATTTCCCAGTTTGTTGGAGACACTAACCATTTATCTGGCATTTTCCCAGCAGGGAGTTCCCATTCACATAGAACAGGATGCAGTATAACCCACAGAAGAAATACCACTGAAAATGTAAGTCTGATATGATAAGTAGTAACATCATCAAACTAGACAGATTCAAGTGAAACAGAGGTTTAACAGATTATTTTGGCACCATGGTACTGCAACATTCATTTTCAGTATACTGGTTTAAGTTCTGCCCAGACTGACAGTGGTTAAAAACATTTAATTGTTCTGGAGTGGTATCTGAAATAGTTTGCTGTCCTTTAGCATCTACTAATACAAAAAAATTAATTCTGCTCTTCAAACTCAAACTCTCAACCGTGGTAGGATCAAATACAATGTTTGTGAAGACTACACCACTCTTCTATTTGAAGTAGTAGTCCTTACCAGACAAATATACCAAAGTGTATCAAAACAACTTTATGTGAACCCTAATAAATTTTACTATGCAGGGTTATGTGGAAATTTTTACTTCTTTTGTTTGTGTTATTGTATTTTATGAATCAAAAGGTGACTTCTGTCTTCAGGACTTTTAGATTTACTGTTCGTAAAAATTAAAAGCCAGATCTCAAGTACTAACATATACATATCACAGAAAAAAATAATGGGGAGAATACAAACAAAGGAAAAAAAGGAAGATTTTAGCATCCAAGGAGACCTACACATTTACAGAAGAAACCTGATTTCTCAGTTGCCTCTTCCTTTTTCAAAAAAAAAAAAAAAGAAAAGAAAAAAAAGGAAAGAAATCTACTATATAGCAAATAAAATATTTGTTTATAAAACTAATTTAGATTGGACTATTAGTTATAAACTCCTATTTTATTAATTATTTACTGTGCAGTATACCAAGCTATGCTACATATAAAAATGTGTAGACACGTAAGTGGACTACAGAGGGTATACAGGTGATAGCTTTCTGTGGCAGAATGTTTAACTATGGTACCTGTGAGACTCAAGAAATTGCTTCCAAAAAGAATTGTGTTAAATATCGATCGTAATCCTTTGGCTAAGGTCTATTATTCATGGATGGGGTCATATTTATATTGTCTTTTATCAGAGAATCAAAACGTTTTCACTGTTGTCTTTTTTTTTTTTTTAAATAGCAATGTTTGCCCATGCTTGAGTAGAATTGCTTTGATACACAGCCCAAATTAATTCTTCCCTGAAAAACAATCTGCACCTTTAGGATCACATGGTATTTTCAACAATCACAGTAAAATGAGGGTGACAACAGACAAATCCCTCCGGCTACTGCATCTTTTCCTTCTCCTCCTTTCTCAACACAGAGACCATATGACTGAACACGCAGAACCACAAATTACTGTAGTACGCAGTTCCTACTTAATAATGACATCCCATAAGTTAGCAAAAATCTGCCAACATCTGCAAGCTTCTCTACACTGCTGTGAGCCAAAGTTAAAAATCATGTGTGACAGTGCTGTGCAAAATACAATTGATTCCATTCTGATTGTGTCAGTTCCAAACACAGACAATATTGATGATGCTGTACAGTAATCTTATTGGGCTTGGGCCCAACTGAACATTGGTCTTTGTCAACTCATTATTCCTCTATCAGAGGGATCTCACTAGATTGATCTTGCCAGAAGCTCTTGATGTGTCTCACAAATCACTGTTCTGCTGTTGGCAGGAATATTCGAGTACTGCACGGTAATTGCTGGTTTTTTTTCCTTTCCCCAGAAGGCAGTGACTACATATTGCAAGTCATTGTCATATGAGAGAATATAACTGTCCTAACAAGATAATGTAGTTAACTGTGCAGTTCCCGATCATACCAAAAGATGTGGTCATATTATATGTGTTAGTATAGGAGCAAAATTATTTCAAAAGGTAATTTTTTCCCCCTGATACTTCTTAAATAAATAAGCTAACTTTTTTTACTTTTTTTTTTTTTTGGGGGTGTGAAAACATGTTTGGATAAATTTTAAACTGCAGCCCAAAGATGGAAAGATCTTGATGGCTTCTTCCCATTTGCAAATATAGGAATAAACCACACATGAATGTTTGCAACAGCAATACTACACTGCAAAACTCAGAGGCAGACATTTGAGTATCTGACGAGAAGTGATTACATCTTGGAATTTTCTTTTACATTTTTAGCCAAAGGAAAGAAACTTTTTGGCTCCTAAGCTCTTCCGTTTGTCCCTCAGAAAGATCCAGGCAGATTAACTAAAGACTTTGGCCTGGGTAAATGCTTTCTTTAAGATACAATCAACATATCCTCTGGCTAATCTTAGAAGAACACAGTGACAAAACCAAATCCAAACACTTGATGCACTGAGTCAGATGATCTGGATAATAGTACGAGTCTACTGGAGTTTCTCCAAGAAAGCTTAGACATATGCTGACTGAAAGATCCAATGTCAGCCTGCTTCATTCCTACAGTGCAAATGGGAAGAATACCAACCCTTGAACAACAAAACTTAAGCACCCAGCTCTGGCTTCTCTCTCTGTGGATAAAAGATTTTCTGGGCAGGTAGACTGGGCAGGTAAATAGGACTGAAAAGAGCTGTGATCTTTAATTAGGGGGAATGGCTACAGAACCAAATAAAGCCATAAAAACACTGGAGGACTACTACCTTACATTACCTTACCTAATACAAGGAAATTCAGCAAGGCTGCTGGTAGCAGCAAACGAATGTCAGTAAAACCCTTTAAAAAATCAGATAACATTTCATCTTTAAAACATTTCATCTTTACAAAGAAGACTTCATCTCCAATCAAAACACTCAAATACTTATGTCATCATTGTCAAACAGTTATATAAATGTTTCACAGGCCAAGATAGTGGCATAAAGCACGTAGGTAATGCATTCTTGAAGTTATGGAAACTGTACAACAATGCAAGCCTTGGAGACTGTTTTTACTCGAGAAATCTAAAGCTACTTGTGTAAATGATGCGGTCATTTATGAAAAGAAACAGTGAAATGATTCTACCTATAGGCAGCATACATACTGATTGCATTAAATGAGTGGGTGACTCCTGAGAGAAATTAGCACATAGCTGTCCACATATGAGCACTGTATGCAAACTTAATATCGATCTTTCCCTGACCTGTGTTGTGGCTAATGTGTTGAGATGCAAATAATTCTAAATGTAGCAGAGCCAGGAATAGGAAGATTCCAAACATAACCATGGAGTAAATGCCATTTTCATTTTCAAAGGAAAATATTGCCATTCCTAACTTTAGACAGCCATCTCATCCCAGAATAGGCTTTGTGTGGTGAGTTCTCCTGTAACATACTGGAAAAGTTAGAAACCTCAGAGCAGAACTAAAGAGATGCCACCTGAAGTCCTCTGCAGGTCCAGAATCCTTTTCATGATTTTTCCATGCCTTTTATAATAGCATAATATGCACTTTAGTCTTCAATCTGAGAAAGAGGAAATGGTAGTTTCTTTTAACACTAACAGTTTTCTATTCAGGCCAAGTGGTAGGGTCTGGAGCAGCACCTGAAAGCTGGTATCAGGTATCCCAGGTATCTTTGGTAAAGGCCCCACTGCTGACCAGAGCTGAGCCAGTAAGTGATGTTGTTTTGTGCCTCTGTGAGAGCATATTTAGGACAGGGAAAAACAAAAACAACACTGTGCCACACAGCAACTGGGAGAGTGAGAAGAGTGAGGAACAGCCTTGCAGGCGCCAAGGTCAGTGAAGAAGGAGGGGGAGAGCTGTTCCAGGCACCGGAGCAGAAGTCCCCTGCAGCCTGTGGTGAGGACCATGGTGAAGCAGGCTGTCCCCCTGCAGCCCATGGAGTACCACGGTGGAGCAGGGTTCCACCCTGCAGACCGTGGAGGAGACCACGGTGGAGCAGGTGGACCTGCACCGACAGAGGCTGCGGCCTGTGGAAGACCCCTGCTGGAGCAGATTCCGGGCTGGACCTGTAGCCCGTGGAGAGGAGACCACGCAGGAGCAGGTGACCTGGCAGGAGCTGCTGCCCGTGGGGGATCCAGGTTGGAGCAGTTTGCTCGTGAGGGATGGACCCCGTGGTACGGACCCCTGTCTGGAGCAGTTCTCAAACAGCTGCTGCCTGTGGGCAGCCCACGCCAGATCAGTTCGGCAAGGACTGCATCCCATGGGAGGGACCCCACAGCACAGGGGATGAGAGTGACCGAGAAGGAGCGGCAGAGAAGAAGCGCTATAGACTGACCATAACCCCCATTCCCCAGTTCCCCTGCGCCGCTCAGGGGGGAGGAGGTGGAAGAGGGTGGATGGGGGGGAAGGTGCTTTTGGTTTCTTTCCTTTGTTTCTCACTTCTCTAGCTTGTTAGTAATAGGTAATAAATCTTACTATCTCCCTACGCTGAGTCTGTTTTGCCCGTCACGATAATTCCTGTGCAATCTCCTCATCCTTATCTCAACCCTCGAGCCCTTTTCATCGTATTTTCTCCCCGTTCCTCTTTGAGGAGGGGGAGTGAGAGAGCAGTTGTGGTGGAGCTCAGCCACCCACCTGAGTAAAACCACCACACAGACATAAATTTGTAGTCCTCATTAAATAAAATGTACCTAATTCAAATGTTGGTAATTATTAATTTATTTAATCCTGAATATAATTTTAAGTGGAATCTAAACAAATGATCTTACGTATCATCTATTTGTCATTCACAGTTATAACCTCACTACAAGTTTATAAGTTAGTGTAGGCTGGAGGCTTCCCAATGATAATGAAGCTGATCTGCTGCTTGAAATAACTTGTTACTGGGCCATGAAGAGGGAGAAAGCAGAAACTTGACCCAGAACAGGACTTTGACCTTTGATCTGTGAGGGAGCCCACATATATACCAGACTGTATCATCTGGGCTATTTATATATTTTACTTTATACACATTTCTTTCAAAAGTTTTCTTGTTCATTGTAATGCACTGATGTCGAACTGACTGTGCAGAGGTCTGCTGTAGAAGCAGAACAGCTCTGAGGTCCACAGTACAGAATCAAGAGGAGAGTGCTCTCATAGAGACTGAGGGTTTTTTGTTTATTTGTTTGTTTGTTTGTTTGTTTGTTTGTTTCCTTTTATCCTGATGGTAACGTGCTTGTATAAAATCAGTGTAAGTGAATGGAGGGAATGGAGACTTAATCTGTTAATGTTTACAGTCACGTCCTGGCTAGGCTATTAAAAACAGCCCACACCCCTCTGTTGCATCTGGAGGCTACTTCAGCTAAACTGCAATTTAGCAAAGATTTAAGCAGTGCACCTAGCTCATAATGAGGGAAGCTGGATATGTTGAATTGGGGTCTGATTATAGAGTTGATTAACAATCACTTATTAAATTTATTTTCTTCCTTGTGGCCCCAAATAATAACAAATCTATGAATAATGATTACATACTACAAATAATTCTTTTCTATTGTCAGATAATGCTGTGATAAATGTGTCTCTTTTCTATCACTGACTGAACTTTAAACAATAAATAATAATTTATCAGATATATTAAAACCCTAGGTCACAATATTTTTTTTTTGAGAACTCAGCAATTCTTTTTTGTTCCATCTTTTTTCCGTATCCTACTGTAACACAATGCAAAATGCTGTTGTGTATCATAGACTGTGTCTTCATATTGATATGGCATATATGTCCTTTATTTCCTTTTGTAGTTCATCAGTCTGTCCCTGTCCCCTGTTTTTTTTTTAATGTGACACCTCTGAGATGGTACCCATAGCAACACCCATAGCACGTGTGAGTCTGAAGCCGCTGCAGCTATCCCCATTGCTCAGTTTTGACAATGCCAGTTATTAATCTAGCAGTATCTGCCTACTCACATCTCTACAGTTCCTCTTCTGGTCTTCACTCCTTCCAGCAGTAACAAACCTGAGCACAAAGATCCAAAAGATTACTGTTAATGATTTTCCATTTATTTAAAACAGCTCAGGCTGGCAGCTCTTTCTAATCTACTCTCAATGGTATTGCCACATTAAATTATAGAAAAATCACTATGCAACGTAGTTTTCTGAATTTCAAAATTCAGCTTCAGTATCTCTGAGATTTTTCAGAATATTCACTTTAACTAGAAAAATGAGAAAAAAGAAAAAAGAAAAATCAATTTATTAATTCTTTATTTTGTTTATGAAGATAGGTCACAGTCTATAAAACTATCCCCAAAATATTTACTATGAATTTACTTAAGTTTTTCTCAAACATTTTTTTTTCTACAAATGAAAGATATGATGTAATTTAATATCTTTCACATATTTTAACTTCTTCAGTACAGATTGGTCTAAGGTTGATGTAGAAGAGAGCTTTGCTGCCATTCCACCAGAATTCTTGTGCTGGTCAGCTGCATACAAGATAAAATTCATTCTAAGATAAACCTATGACTGAGATTTTCAAATGAGGCTAAAGGGGTTATGGACACAAATCCCACTGAAACATAATGGGAATTCTGTCTCTAAATCCTTTAGGTGTTTTTGAAATTACTGCTCCAATTTTTAGAGTCAAATCCAAGATGGAAGAATTATGTTTTTCTTTGTGTGAGCTACAACTCATGCATTTAAATTCCATTAATTTAAGCCTTTGATATTTGTCTATTGATACATCATGTAAACAAAAATTTGTTTAATGCCATTTTTTGATAGTTTAATACCTTTTTGCTGAATATCATATGCTATATATTACTGGGTAGATGGAAATGTTTAGTATAAATCAATCATTTTTTGCATTATTCCAGATCAATTTTGCTTATTTCCAGGGTATCATGCAAAGGTTCTTTTTGCCACTACAGTATTTGATTACATCTTTCTGGTAAAATGTGTATTTGTGGTCATATCTGCAGCTGTATCCATTGAGACAAAAAAAATACAGACACCCGAACAAGTCCTAGGAGTAGCTAAGCAATTTAAACACTTTAATTTATTTCAAATGATCAGAGAAGTGCCTTTCTAAAATATGTCCTTGAATGAGGGTTCTACTTTTTCTCCAATGTCCTACTCATGTTTGGAAAAGCAGTACATAAATCTTAGTTAGATATTTTTCTTGAGACTCACCAGAAAATTTGTATCTTTTTGTGGACCTGTTAATTCAGAACGTGCAAATATTCATGCATTCCAGTGCATCATTTTATAATCAAAACTTACAGAAGATTTCCTTCAGATCATATTGCTGAACCAATATGATGACCAACTTTTTCAAATTAAAGCCAAATTTCTGTCTTCACAGTTGTGAGGTAGCTTCAAATCACATCAGGGAGGAATCAAGTTGACTTGATTCTCAGGCCATTTTGATAAATGAGTAGAGAGTAAGTGACAAATGTGTGTGTGGTAGTGGGTTATGCTCATTAACCAGTTTGTTGTGGGGATAACTTGTTGGAACAGTAAGAGTAGAATTTAATCTGTATTTGATCACAATATATCAGACACTAGAATTAAAAATTCTATGGTCCAATTCTTTCTCATATTAAAAGGAAAATCATGTACTACTGTTGTGTACACACCCTAGCTCTGTACAAGTACTATTTTAGTCAAGGTAAATGTTAACATATGTTCAGTGTTTTAGGAGTGATAAAGGTTAAAAGATTTATCTTTTATATTAGATGGAACACTATTAGACAGATATAAATCTAAGCATCTGTATTGAAAACAACAACAACAACAACAAAAACACAATTCCATGTGTTTTTAAAAAGTAGTGTCCACTCTTCTATGTACTTTTGGGACAAGTACACAGAAAAAGTGTTCAGATTTTTTTTTTTTTAATATGAAAATAGCATCATTTAACAAAAAACAAGTCTTTGTGCCTGTTTTTGTTGTTGTTTTGTTTCTGTTTTTAAGCAGGAAATTTCATGAATAATATATTAGCTTTTTTTTTTTTTTACCATTGCTTGGTAGATAAAGCGCATCAACGATCTATTGAACATTTGCTAAATATACACATTACACTTGTCTGAATGTGCACCGTGAATTGTACATTGAAACTTCAACACCCTTATAAGTAGCGAGTCGCAGTTTGAACTCACATGTACATGTGCATCTGCAATTGACTGCAGATCAGATTGTTCAATTTAGGGTACAGTTGGGACCATACAGCTTTAAATTCACCCTAAAACAGTCAGATATTTTGAAAGGATTTTTCACACCTCACACATCTGAAGCTATAAGAATGATGTCTTATTATGGTCAACCCAACAGTTATGCAAAATAGCTTTTTAGAGACTGTCTTTAGCATGTGATCTCGGAGGTCTTAGCTAAGAGTTAAGATTTTTTTTTTTTTGGGGGGTAGAAAGGAGCTGGCATCTCTTTCTAGAGATGATCTAAGGCTACTAAGGGATTTGAGTTGGGGCATTTCTAGCACACCTATCTAGAATCACTTATATGTCTAAATGGTCAAGAAAGCTGAGTTTCCATTCTGAAATACTGAATAAACTCCATTACAACAATCTTTTGCAAGGAAAATTCTGTTAATTATTTCTAAAAATATGATGAATAAATAATAAATAACTTTTACTATGTAAATGTTGTTTCTCAGTGGCTGTATCAATTAACAGTCACTTTTCCTTGCATATGGTTTTCATCTTAAAGGCAGAGAACCAATTTTTAAAGTCTTTTCTTAATGAAATTGAATTGGACATCCCTCATAAATCTTGTAACTTTAGTGGACATTACTCACTTCCCCCAGAAACATGGATGGATGTTTTAAAGAGTTTCCCAGTCATTAAAAGGAAAGCAATCTCGACATTACTTTCCTAGTAGCCAGACCTGTACACAGAGTGAGCTGTGCCTTCATCTGTAATAGGTCCTATTGATTTCAGGGAAACTATTTAATTCATAGAGCATAGCTGAACACAAGCCAGAGTGGTAAAGTCTCTCCCACAATATGTATCTCAACATATTTTCATAAACACATTATAGAACCTGATCCTTAATAACTCTAGTATATAAGTTTCCATTAAAATCAGTGCTACTAGACCGATTTATATCAATGAAAAATTTTCAGTGAAAGCACCATAGCTAGAATTTTGAAACATGCATATACCATATTAAAATTTTATGGTTGGGCAAAAAGGATTTTGGACAAGATAAACAGAATCATTCATTTTACCCATTTTGGTCATGTTGGATTACTGCCCTGTGAAAATATTCAAAGGGACAGTGAGGAGGCCCAGAGCTTTACTGAGTATTGGGACGTGTATAAACTAGGTCTTGGTGGATCAGACCGCATATTACAGATGATTATTGTGTTTACAAACTCTGTAACACACAGGGTGGTAATTATGTTCAAGAACAACTTCAGAAGAAAAGGAAGCCCTTTGTATAATAAATAACTCTTTATATTAGGTGGAAATTAATTGGTTCCAAATTCTGATGAAATTATGAGACTACACCCCCATTAACACAAATTAATTTATCATAATGAATGCTAATAGAACTAATTTTAATTAGGCAGTGTTGCACTAGTTGATGTATTTCATAATTGTCCTTTTCATGTAGATTTTGTGCATGTTTCAAAAATATAAAAAAATTAAGAATTATGCTAAATGTGTTTTATGGTGCAAGTATGTTAGAGAACCATGAAATGAAATATGCAGCCTAGTTAATGGGATGAATGAACTTTTGCCTTATTGAAAGCTGGCTTGGTACACTCCCTTGAGATTCCAATACCTGTTTATTTTTTTCTAGAAGAGCCACAGGACATCCTAATACAGCCTAAAATCTGGGAGTGTGGAAGTTCACTTTGTCTTTTTTGTATTTTCTGACTTATAGTCCCCACGATGCTTGATGCTAAATCATGATATAATGAGGCCTGAATTACTTAGGCCTTTTCCAATTTCCACAGAAAATGGACTTTAATTCAAAACTATGCCTGGTTAATTAAACTTTCCATGATCTAATTTGATCTAATTATTTCTATAAATTGAGATGTAACCAGAGTTATATCCTTAGGTAGAATTGGGCTATAGTTACACATTTTTACTTAGATGGAGGGAACTGACAAGAACTGCGTCATTCTATCCTATTAACTCTAACCTTGCTGGCCACTTGAATCAATACAGTTCTGCAAACTAAAAGATGAACAAAGACCTATTTTCAAAATGTCAGTAAAATTTTTGTTTGTTTGTTTGATTGAAAAGAGAGATTGATTTTCTTTTGATTGATTAGAAGAGTAATGTCTCCCCTTGCATCTATCATGAATGGTTATAGCACCAGAAAAACAATATAGTCCATATGCCTTATCCAATGTCCAGTACACATTTGGACTCTTTTTCATATCTGTTTAATAATGACACTAAATTATAACTTAAATTCATTTGTTATCTACAGAGCTCTGCTTGTTCAGAAAGTCTTCTCTTCTAAACCATGCACAATATGAGTTGAACCATTTACAAAATGACAACATCCTCCCAAAAAAGGGAAAATTCCTTGCAAGGTTTTCATTTTGTTCAAATCAAAATCAAAGTGTAGAGCTATTTGTTCACACCAAGATTTGTTACTTCCTGAAAATACCTGTCACTCCTTTTTTTTTTTTCCTTTTTTTTTTTTCCTTCTTTTTTTCCCTTTTAAAACTAGTTTGCTTAAGCTGTTGCTGGTCTCCTTGAGTGAACTATCCAAATCACTGTTACCAAAATCTTGTCACACCCAGTCAGCCACCGTACAAATATACTGTTCTTTGTATATACCATAAAATACAGTCTTTCTGAAATCTTTGCTGACAGAGAAACAGAGCACAGATGCTTGCGTATCATGCTTTGCAAACAAACAAGACAATCTGACAAAGTATTCAAGGCTTCTGGCTGCACTGTCTGAGTTGGTTTAGAGGTTAAAAAAATCAGTTCCCTGTTATGTGTTAAAAAGAAGTAATTAATTCTGGGAAATCTGTTAGAACAGAATATTATGCCTGGAAAGTAAGGAGAGTCTGCTGACTGTAAGTGCCTACTTTAGGCATTTCCTCACTGGTAATTTAGATGTCCATTTTCAGAGAGGTAGGCAATCCAGACCACCTGACATAACTGCCAATGCTCTCTGCAAAGGTAATGAAGAGACAAAGAAAGAAGTTTCTGAAAAGCTGAAGATGGTCTTAATTTAGTTACCTTTCTGTCTGTATTGTATGGGGAAGGTAAGGACTGTACGGGAAAATCTAGTCCACATAGCTTAGGTGATTATTCCTCTGTTATATAAGTGAAAAAAGAAACCATTTCAACAATTTCAAAATGGATAGTAGGGAATTTTAAGTATTTCTCTATTTCCATAATGCAATCTGCACATTTTTTTTTCCTGAATGTATGACTGGGTGTTAATATTTTTATATTGGTAGCACCTACTGATTAAGCTGGAAGAGATTAAGCTGGCAGAACTAGGTTTCTAAGTCAAAGTTCCTGGAAATGATTACAGGTTTTACAGTATAACATTATTGGATAAAACAAAGAAACAAAAGCAAATTCAGGAGCAGGGATCAAATCTTCAATTCTTTCACTACCTAATGACAAAACTGTTAAGCCAACAGTTAGGCTTCCCTAGCCCACAAGTCAAGAAGATCAAGACATAACCTTTTAAAGTAGTTCAAGAAGAGATCATGAATGAAGCTCTTTATCATAAACTCTTTTTCATTATTGTTGATAAGAGATAATGGTATGCTCTTTCTTCAACCTCTTGGTTGCTGATAAATTGTTGATTTTTTTTGCAATAAAAAAGCAAAATAAAAATAAAAATAAATAAATAAAATAAATAAATAAAAATAAAAAAGCAAAAGAGTGTGACATCAGATGCTTGAGGAAACTTCAGAAACTAAAAGGAGAGCTCTCCAGGAACTGTAAATTCTCATTAGGTTTGGTGAAATTGGACCTGGGGTATATTAGAAATATAGACCAGTGTTTGAAGTTTTTCTGACAAAACAGTCTTGAAACAAGCAAACAAAAAACTTTCAAAATATATGGAAATTAAATGCATCTGTATTCATGATGTTCCCCGGTGACATTCAGAATTACGGATCTTAAAGCATTCTGTTGGACTCACTTTCTCTCTGGAAAAATGATGTAGTGTAAATAAAGCTAAGCAGTTTATTGATGCTATTTTCTTCTTATTATTCTAAGTACATAATTCTGACTTTTAAAATATAAAATCCGTCTGTCCGTACATCCTCAAAAAACAAATCAGATTAAGTTTCTCTTTCTTTAAAAACTCTACAAATGAAGAAAATCTCTTCTGATTTCCTTACTAATTATCCGATGTTCTAAGACTATTTTATTAATATGCAATAGTATTATGGAGTGGAAATGTAAAGTTCATTTGCTTTCACTGGCGTTTCTTTGTATCTTTTGAAACACAGTGCCCAACTCCATAAGGTGTTCAGCACTTTTTCTGAGGCATTTAGTATCTTCTAGACATTCTGGTAACTTCATTTATAACAATTCTCTTTGCTGGCAGGAAAAAAAAAAAAAAAAGATGTGGTAATTTATAAAAAATAAATAAATCAGAGATTCCATTAGGGTTAGTTTAATAAATAACAAATATGCAACATTAATCCATTTTCATAGCATATTTAATTTTCAGTGTCAATGTCCTACTCTAATATTAAAGGGGTCTTGCAGGAAGGCAGGACAAGCAAGTGTTTGAGAGACTGAAAGGCTAGAAAACAGTCTATAAAATGAATTTTCTCCATTAAAAAAAAAAAAAAAAAAAAAAAGATGCAATTTGATGTGGCAATAGCAGCTACAACATAAGCTACCTGACCTTGCCCTTGCAATGACCCCAACCTTGACCTGCAGGGACACTCTCTCTAGGGATGAGAGGTATGTTATTACATGTTATTTCATTACAAGGCCCCTGCTGAGCAGAGACTGCCAAATGGACTCAATTAAGTGTTTCTTGTGATGTGGATTACTGTCTACTGGGGCGAGTTGATACTAGCAAACATATTTCATTCTCTTCAAGTTTGACTGGATATGAAAAGCATGTGCGTTACTCATTCTGTGATGCTTGAGTGCATGATTTATATCTATTTAGAAAAATCATAACATGCAGACTTTAGTTGTACACTGCAACCTTTTCTCACTCCCTGTCCTTCAGCAAGAAAATCCTGTTATCACACTCAAGGATTATGTAGCCAGAACTTGCCTTTCCAAAAAGAAAAATTACATCAAACAGTTGTTGCATTCTGATGATCAAACTGTTGTTTAACATTGAGAATAAAATTCAAAAATACCACAGTCTCAACTGTATGCTTTCTGATCTTCTCTGAGAAAATTTGTATCAGGGATAAAATACTGAACACTCATGAGTGAGTGCTGGGTTAATTTACTACTTATTTAAAATCAGTCCTCTACATTAAAACAACAGCTGTGTAGGGCTGTTGGAAAAAAAAAAAAAAAAAAGTGTTTCTATATATATATATTCTATATTTATAAATAAAAAATATGAAACCATTTTCACAATGTTTTCTATATGTGATAGTTTTCTAGAATTTGTCTTCTGGAATGACTTTGAAACTTGCTGAAAAATATCCCATTGGCTGTGATGTTCTTTGTATCAGACATCCAAAATAACATTGAGTAAATGAACAAGCCATTGCATACAAAATATACATATTATACGATTTTCAAGTAACATTTTATATCATTTTCAAATCCATGCATAAAAAATGTATTTTTTTATAATTTCAGGCAGCTGGATAAAAGCTAGGATGATGGAAGTCAGTGGAGGTTTTGTCATTATTTCTATAAGAGCCTCAAATGCTTTCTTTGATCTGTCTCAGCTGGGAAAGACTACATTCCTTTGGTCCTGGAGGTAAAAATGGCAAAGACTTTGTAGAGGAAGTAATTACCTGGGAACCCCACTTTGTACACCATAAAGAATTAATATAGGTTTTAAATCATAAAAATATTCCCTTTATACTATTGTTTCAAGTATTCATTTTTTTTGGTAAATTAATTACTATACACCCCTTTGACTAGACAAAATTTCCTTCCGAATGTCCTCTCAAGGCTATTAGAAAATTATTTTGAAATTGCATGAGATGGCTATAAATACTTGTAGTTATCCTTTAATTTCTGATGTTGCAGCAACTTTTGCTGTTGTAAGTGAAGTCTGGATCAAAAAAAAAAAAAAAGTTGCTAAGCGGCATTCAGTTCATTGCCAGAAATAGAATATCGGAACAGAAATATTTCTTCTTGAATCTGCCTAAGTCTCTTTGAGTACTCACTATAATCACTATGAAAACGTGAATGCAAAACATTATCCTTCTGACTGATTGCCACTGAACAGTTCTTTTCTTAAAAACACAACGGCCTCACAAGCAAAAAAAGAATCTGATTTTACAGATCTGACACCATTCATTCCTTTACAATGTTGCATAGTCAGAAGTTCAGCAACATCTATATTATTCTTTATTGTATATCCTTCATTGTCTCTTATTCATATTTTAATTGGTGGTAAGAAACTGAACCAGATGCAACTGTAAAATCCTGGGGCATCACAACACTAATGCTTGAACTAGGTTTACTGTAAAAACATTGTTTAAAAAGTACGTTTTTTGGCGATTTGAGATTGATCTGATACAGTCCTTCTATATAGACTTCTTTCAAAGTAATGTGAACATTCACTATGAGACCTAACATCTTGACAAAAGTCACAATTGATAATAAATCCCATGCAACTAGTAAACCTTTTTGCATACTACAAAGTCTAATAGAATAATTTCATAGGATACAATCAGATAAAGGAATAGATTAGAATAGCATGATGGAGGGGAAGCTGCATAATCACGTGGGAAAATTCTGTACTTTTAATGTTCACCATTTTTCTCCATTTTCAAAGAATTTAAGATAATTTAAGAAATATAAAGGGAAAAGTGTTACAGGGCCATTCTGTCAATTGCAGTAACAGCTGTCTTTACAAAATAACTACAGATAATTACAATCATTTAATTCGAAGTACTGAACTACATCATGCAGAACATGAGTCATTTATCATTATAGACCTCAGCAGAAACAAATTTACTCAAATCAATATGGGCTCAAAATGTCCATTAGAAAACGCAGTGATTGCTTACAAATACTGGTAATTTCATATACACCTGTATTAATAAGAAGAAAGCAGGCCAGGATGTTTCTGCTCAATGTAAAGGAATTTTCTACTTACCAGAAATTTTATATAAAATAGACTTGACTTAAATGTACTTTAATTAATGTTATTGAAAAAAAAAAAGGTTTTGTTGAGTTATATTGACTCCTGGAATTGAGATAATTTGAAAAGAGTTAATTGTAAATATATATATATATATAATGTTTGTTTGTTTTTGTTTGTTTTTTAAGATTTTAATAGTGTGTTCAAATTCTTGTGACTGGAATTAGATATGCAGGAGTATGCTTACAACTAGTAATTCACATCTACTATATACTGAATACAGTGGCAAATTACTGCTTTTTAAGAAATTAAACCAAGTAAAAATGTAAACTTGCAGAGTTACCTGCAGAGAGTTTTCGTTCAATATTTCCATTTCTGGATGCTTGAAATAAAAATTTCATTATCAGAACTTTAATTATAAAGAAATAAATAAATCAGTAATGCACCAAATAGAGCAAGTAGTATAGCTGCTTATAGGATTGGCAAAGTTTTAGAATGTAACTAATTACTTCTGAACTGGAAATGCATTAAATAATATAATATTTTCTATTCAAAATTTACATGGAACTTTACAGTTGCTTCTTTTTTTTTTTTCTCCTTTTTTCCTTTTCCTTTTTCTTTCTCTGTTATAACAAACGTCTTATGTTGTTTTCTTCCCCTTCTTAAGTTTTCTTCTGAGACCTTTTGGCTTTGCAACCTAAGAATTCCAAATCTTTTTTATCTTACTTTTTAATCCCTCCTTTTTTGTTAACATGCTCTGGGTTTACAGGGCAAGGTTTTGGTAGGGCCTAGGGGTTATTGTTGTAGGGGTGGGCTCTGTGGGAGGGGTGAGGGTCTGCCCTGTGCTTGTCACAGCCAGTTCCACCAGGCTCAGGAACAGACACATCACAGGACACAGCTGAGCCCATGAGAGGAATTTGTGGTGCCTCTGTGACAGCATATAGTTAATAAGGGCAAAAACACCAAGGGGGAGGCAATACGGAGAGAATGAAGGAACACAGAGAGAAATGAAGAGAGAAAAAGAATAAGAGAGTTAAAAGAATGAGAGTGAGAAAGGAGTGAAACAAAGAAAGGAGGAGAAATGTGAACAGAAAAAGAGAGGGCAACAGAGGGAATACCCAGGTCAGAGGAGTAGAAGGGTCTCCTTGTTGGAGAGTGGCACACAACCAGCATATGGACTGGAGCTTATGGAGGACCCACACTGGAGCACAGGACAAGACTGAGCAATAAAGCAGAGGGAAAACAGTACATCCTGACCCTGACACCCTGCATCACTTGTTGCCTCATTGAAAGGACAAGTCCTGTAACCTGTGGGGCTGGCAAGGGGGGAAGAGAGATGTCTGGAGTGGAGTGAAGTTGAGCCTGGGAAGGGGGATTGAAAGCTGTTTCCCTAATTCTGTGTGTGGGGGGGTGTTGTTGTTGTTTCACAGTACGTGAATTAAGTTAAATTCCCCCAGTAAAGTCCGGTTGTAATAACAGTACTTGGTCAGTGACTTCTCTGTCTTTATTTTGACCCACAAGTTTTTTCACTTCTGCTACTCCTATTTTCTCTCCCTACTCCCATCCCACTGAGAGTAGGGGCATGGGACAGTGGAGGAAGCAGATCTGTGTGTGCCTGGCTGATAGCCAGGGCCAACCCATCAGAATGTGTGTTCATGTCCTACCTGTATAACCTATAGTGGAAATGGTAGGGTCATGTTTTGGATAAGTATTTACCAGCGCTTAGTTAGGGAGGGGCTACACTTTCATGCAAATAAGCAAAAGAAAAGCTCATTTCACTGGTGCTACTGTCAAAAAAAAAAAAAAGAAAAGCTGCTCTCTTTAGGTGTATTGTAAAAGAAGCAAATAATCCCCTGCTTAGTCTTGCACAATCTCAGTCTGTTACTCTTCTAGAGTAAGGACAGATTAACACTCATGTGCATTTTAGACATCTATGCTTGTAACGAAAACAACCTGAAAAGCCGAATGTGCACTCAAAAGGGAAATAAGTATAACCGCTGTTAAGGGAAACAAGTGTTTAGACTCTTTGCAGCTTCAGAGTAACTGTTAATTAGGTAATGTATTCTGAAAGCCAGAGAGAGATATTAAGATCATCTGATTTGTTCTCCTGCATAATATGGGACTTAGGACCTTCCTGAATTAATTACTGCATAAATTAAGATAAAATATATAGAAAAGACCCTACCATGGTTGAAAAATTTACAGTGATGAGGACTCTACTTATGCACTTGACAAACAATTCCTATGGGTAATTATTCTGGTTAGACAAGATTTATTGTAAACTGGAATTAAAGTTGAGATTTGATGCTAACTATTTTTATACTTGTTTGCCATCTTCATATGAGGTCATATGAAATTTCTACTTTCTGTGTAGATTTTATTTTATTTTATTTTATTTTATTTATTTTATTTTTTATTTTATTTATTTTTATTTTATTTTTATTTTATTTTATAGATAGGGGATGGTCATCAAGTCACACATTTACCATTACCGCATTACCATTTACTTTGAAAAGGTAATTAGATTGACTTCAGTGAATCTTCAGTTGTAAGGTACTTTCAAAAATCATTTAAGATTGTTTGTGGTTCTTCCCATATTAGATTCTGGGCTTCAGGAGTGGCTTCTGTTTTCAGTAGCCCTTGGAAAAGTGTCAAAACACAGGGTACTGTGTTGCTACTTCTGTTCACCATTTCTTTGTTTACACCATCCTAGGTTACATGAGCCTTTCCGATCATAACAGTGTGCTGGGACTTCGTATCTTAGTAAAACGTCTTGTGTATTTTAGTAACATTGAGAAGAAAAATAGTTATAGTTGTAGGAGATGGTTTTAATGGTGGCCACCAAGCACGTCTTTGATCTAAAACCTATCACAGACCTCACTGCAGCTGAAACCAGGTTTATCTGTCTATCATCCATATAAAAATAACTGAAAAAAATGAAAAAGCAACAAAGTTTGCTTAGAAAGTAAGATAAGGAGACAACAGAAGCCACTCTGAATCTCTCAGGAGTCAGCATTTGAGCTGTACCAGCTAATATATTTCATTCTGGACCAACTGTAAATGCAGGAACTGGGGAAGTGATTAATTGCAGCTTTTACCTACCTAAGGGAAAATAAATAAGTAAATAAATAAATAATTGGAAAGCCCTAGAAAGTCCAAAAGGTAGGTATGAGAGAGCAGAAATGAAGCTGTGGTTCTCTTTTAGGAACTATAAGGAAAAAAACCTATTGTTTATTCTTAGAGTGTTTAAGCAAACTTTGGAGACGTATATGGAAGGACTGTAGTAGAGATACCTGGCTCAGATGATTTTTTCTTCCTAAATACACCTGCAAGTTGTTGTGTGTTATCTAATTATATAAGCTATAGGACTATATAGTTGTTTCTATTATGGCAGAGAGAATTTCTAATGAACTCTGAGACTTGTGCTATAAAGCAGTACAAATATGCACTTCCCCATCTTGCGTAGCTGAAGAGGATAAGACAAATGAAATAAATGAGCAAGATCCCGGTCAGTGGTCAGTAGAGAGCGGGAAACACGTCTCCTTTCTCTTTCTACAGTGTTTTACTAATTAGGCTATGCTGTCTTTCACTAACAGCAAGGTTTAATAGCTGAACTGAAAACAGGACAAAAGGAAATGCTAATTTCAGTTTTTATCAGAATAATGACACATCCTGTGCTTGCAAAGCATAATGAAACAGGCTAGTTTAGAGGAATATGCTGATGTTCTTTTGGTAAAGTCATGAGAATCTGATCCTGTTTATTAATCCCTAGATCAAATTCATCTTAAATTGCTGGTAAATATGAAGTGACTGTCTAAAAACGGAAAGATGAAAATCTAAGCCTGGTTTTCTTGTCACAAAGTGCCTTATTTACTGTACTCTGAACTTGGTGTTGTGTACTCTGTTAATGGAGCTTCAGATTTATTTAGTGGCACATTAGAAATGCTACATTCTATTTTGTACAAAATACAAAGTTCTGTAGCTATGTATTTTTTACCTACACTTAGAAAATTCTAAAGAGGTTGCCCCAAAATCAATATTTATTATACTTCCATTCACTGTGATACATTTTTAAAATTTCATTTGCTAGATGGAAAAAAAAAAAAAAGCAGAAAAACAAAAAACAGCAACTGAACCACAATTGTGTCTAAGTATGTAAGGTCTCCCTGTTAATTTATTTATTTTCCTCAATATATTTGGTGGCATCTGAATCTGCTGATTTTGAAGTCGCAAGATAACCACGATTATGGTCATGACACACATTATAAACTACATCTAGTTTTCTAAATACATGATATTGCCTTTGTGAAATTTGACACCTCTAACTAAAATATTTGCTAGCTGCTGCTCAGGGAAGACAGGACTTGTTATTTTTTTAAGGTAATAATTTAAGGTAGTTCTTGAAGCACTGGGGAAAAACTTGGAGGTTGAGCAATTCTGACAGTTTTCAACTTGATACTTGTTACCACCATATAAAAAGTTACAAAAACAATAAAATGAAAGGGTTTTTTTTCATCTTGTGGTAGAATAATATATAGATTGTCTTCAACAAGACTGGGTCAAGACAGAAATCTAGATTTCATGATACTTAAAGCTTAGATGTGTGTCCTTCCAGTTTTTTTGACTGTATATAATTTTCATCAACATTATTTACTGCTGGCAGTACAACTACAGTCATTGCTTCATTGCTAAAGGATTGGCACTCAAAAAAGACTTAAAAAAGAGGTTGTTGTCAACATTAGACTCCATTACAAAATTGCTCACAGAATGCTCATTAATTTCTTTCTAAATATGATACTAACAGTATTACTACATTAATTATCCAATAGTCAGCATTTTCTTGTAGTTCTGGAGTTACGTGTTATGAGTTTCTTAGTATTGCTTCCATCAGGATAGAAGCTGGGTAACAATTAGCCATTATGGTCACTCACAGCTTGGAAAGTTAGGAGTAAATTGTAAGGGGAAAAAAAGAAAAGTGGAGGAATGAAAGTATGAAATGGGTAGGGAATTGAGATGACTTAATTAAAGTTGCAGTGTAAAAGGCAATATAAGGATAGTCAGAAAGTGCAGCATATGACAGGTATAGGAAGCTGATGGCAAGGACAAACAAAACATAAGACAGAGTACACAAGTAAAAATGTGTATGAGAGAAAACGAGGAATTGCTCATTATAATAAATGCATTTGTAAGAGAGGAGGAGTAGGCAAAAGTTATTTCTTGCACTAGAAAACAGAAAAAAAGTTAGTGAAGTCATTCTCTCAGGGGTAATGGAGAAACTTATTTCTAGTTAAATAAGTACTGTATACCTTACCTAAAACTTCAATCTTCTGATAATTTTAAAAGTGTATGTGCATATTACACATTTACCTAAAATCATTACATTGCTTTTACAAAATTCTGTGATTCTCAAAACGTTGGAAACTGACTTGTAATTTCTGAATACTTGGAGTATTCAGGTGTTATTTTTTTTTTCTTGTGTTAACATCTCCTTGAATGAATAGTGATTATTTATCTATGTATGGAAGATTAAAAGGAAAACTAGCAGTATCAACATAGACATTATTTTCTTTACAATCCAATTAAGAAGAAGAACAGAATCTAGATGCTTGATGGTTTTTGTTCAGGAAGACGAAGAGTGAGCATCCTTTGAAGGTGCTGTTGATCACATTTATCAAAGGATCACCAAAAAGTATTATTTAGCAATAGAAAAGGTCAGTTCTGAAGCAGTTATTTTCTCAGGCTCTTCCTATTTTTTTTTTCTTTTTTTTTTTTTTTTTTAATGTGTTTTTGCCTTCAATTATTTAGTAATTGTAAACAGTGAAGTAAAATTTTTTTTTGATAAATGCCAATTGGGGAGGTGATTCTATGAATCTATGTGCCTAAGAAAGCAGTTGAGAACTTAAACAGGTAACTACAACAGCAGCGAAAATTTTAATTCTGTATCCTGACCCATAGTAAATACTTCCTGTCAGCAGACAATTTTACACTGAAATGGTAAAAGTTACAGCATATTGGCAACAGTTGAATTGAGTGCAACATCCACACACTCTGTCCAGTAATATGATCTATATTTCAATTTTTTGCTTCTTAAAAAATAACCTGATAAAATGAAACTGTAACGTGGTTTATTCCTGTAGATAAAGACTGTGCAATATGAATCTAAAATGTCGTAATTATGATAGATAGCCTCCTCCTACAAAATGCTGTTGCCCTTTTTGCTCAGGAAGAGGCGGTATTGATAGCAACACAACTTAGCAACAAATCACACCATATGTATTTAATACAAATATATATATTAAAATCTGTCATGTAAAAATAGGCTGTCTGTTATTCTGTTATTTGTAAGTTTTCTTAAAACTTTGTTGAAAAACTTTCTGTTGATGATTCCTTGAATTTTTCTGAGTTTCTCTTGACACCATTCCAAGATGACACCATGAATGTCAAGGAATCAGTGTTGGTATTCTGACAACATTTATAAAACAGAGCTTCAATAGAAAAAAAAATATGCTTACTGAGAATTAAATTAATTCAAACATTGCAAAATTACAAAAATGACTAAATCAGAAACACTACCTTTCACTATAGAAGGTCACCCATTTAGCTTTCCTACAAGGTAAAATGACAACCCAGTCAATCAATGAAAAGGAGATGGAAAGTATTATACTATCATTCCCTGCACAGTCATCCCAAAGGCAGGAGTCTGTTGCCTAGCAATTCTGGCAGATGATTTACACTTTCCTGGGTGTCACACATACTATGATGTCCAATAAAAAAAAACTCAGGACTCTACATTTTCTAATATCAGAAGTATATTTTCCAGGCACAGCATATCATTGCTTGGAAGGGCTCATATTTAATGTTGCAAGCAAAATTGTTTTCCTTTTGCTAGCCCTTTCCTCTTTTCTACTTCTTCATTCAACCTGCGTTAAATAATAATGTTTTGCAGTTTTTTCTTGATATCCTTGTCTTCCTGCTCTTTGAAAGAAAGGAAAGCTTCTTTTGGTGTTCCCATTGGAATTACATTGACCAGTAATACCATGTTATGAATTTTGAAAACACTGTCAGTCAGAATTGGTTGCATTTACCAATTTAAAACAAATTTTGTTTCAAAGCACTTTGCCTGCCATCCAAGGTAATTGGAAAGCCAGTTTGAAAAATCTTCTAATGTGCATTTTAAAATTGACCAAGGCTGAAGAGGCAGCTTCTTAAACAAAATATAATTAATTTCTATCTGTCTAAGCCGATCAGTGCAGGCTGACAGTCCCCCTGCATTCTTTGTTTTAATGCATGTGAATTTTTTTCAATAGACTACACCTCCCTTTCATCTCCCTCTTTTCCTTGTGTAAATTGGCACTTTCTGTCTTCTAGGAATCTCATTACCATGTACTGATTCTCCCTTGCTTCATAATAAAGGTGTCCAACTGATATACCAAAAGAATTGTAAATATATATTTTTTTTTCTACCAAAGTTTTACTCTGTTTAAGCTTTTTGGTTACAGTGGTTTTAACATATAAGTAGTTATCTGAATTATCCTAACTCATTACATTTACTCAAGTCATTTTCATTCTAAATCTGTACTGCTTGGTGTTATATACTGACTAACATGTTCAGAGGTGATGCAGGTAACTTTTCCATCTCTAGAGAGGCAACTAAGAAAGATCCTAAAAGAGCTGCATTATATCATCTGCAACTTTAAGTCAAAAACAAACAAAACAAAAAATCACAGGGCACAAAGATTTACTGCCAGTTTTCACATGAACTTCCTGTACTTCTTTGGTAGTTAGGAAGAGGTAGATATCATCTACCTAGATGATATCAGGTTTACCTGAAAGCAAACACAAAAAACAAAGCTACCTGCTCCTTAAGCACACATGTTGCTAAAATGTTTCTGACCCTCAGAGCTATCGCAAAGCTTAATCCATTGGTTTTACAAAATAAATAAGAATTGACAATAGGAGAATCATTTCTCCCTTTGTTTTCAGCTTAAAACAATGCAATACCAATAGTTTAAGAAATTTCCTGGGGACTAGGGACTGTATGTGTTTGTTCTCTACTGCATCAGTGGTCATTGGCTCACCCCAGCCAGTTATTCATCCCCAGAAAATGTTCCACTCCTGTAATTTTGTTGCTTAACTAATGCCTTATGCTTTCAGACCAAGTGACTGTAGCAGTCTAACCCTAACTGCAGCAGCAGATGAACAGCATGTTTCCACTCATATCTTAGAACTCCCTCTGATTGCATACATATTTTTAAATTGTCCAAGAATAGCTCCTTCTGTTTGCCTCAGGCATTTTTTTTTCCTGAGGAGGTTCATATTTTTGCAAGTGAAAATTAGCTGCTGGTGTTGGACTTCCACATGGCTGAATAGATACCTTCCTTCTCCCTAGTTCTCTCCTCTTCTTCTAAATATACCATTGTTTACGACTGCTTTTTCACAAAGTAAAGCAGATGAAGAAACACAATAAAATTAGCAGAAAAGACATAGTATACTATATTGTTATAGGAGTACTAGGACTTTCCAGAGCTGTTACAAAACTTGAGAGTATCTTACAAAAGTATACTATTCTTTTCTTTTTTCATTAAGTTGGAACGGATTCTAACTATTTTGAGGTGTATCTTTAATCTCAAAGAAAGGCTAAAAGAAGCTTTTCCTGAGGTTTTTTGGAAATTAATGACAGTCAAAAAAAAAAAAAAGGAAAAAAAAGAAAAAAAAAAACACACAAAACCAAAACAAACAAACAAACAAAAAAAACCACAGCTGTACGTTACTGGTTTTAAAACACGTGAACTATTACCTTCTCTATTTTTATAGTTTAAAAAAAGAATTAGTGCTGTTTCTAGATGGTATACAAGATAATTCAGCCAAATATGGGGTCAGAAAAAATATCATTATGCCAACAAGGGCAAAACAGAAAACTCAGCCAAACTAGAGAGAAACAGAATGCATAAAGGTGTGCTGCTCAATATATTTCAACTTCAGAAACATTGTCATTAAATACTTTAGTTTGGTTTTGAAATATTTTGTTTAATTCCCTTGAATCAGGACTCAAACTTTGCATTGCTCTATAGAGTACAGAAGGCTTTGTTGGTAGTGATTACTTTTCATAACTCTTGCACTCCCTAAGGAGAAACATGGCACGCGTGAGGATTTTACATAACATTCCCTAATACTTCTGTTCGTCACTACTAGCTTGGACCTCAACAGAGTACGCCTGGCAGCAGTTACACAGCAGTCACAAAGTGACTAAACATCTTAATGAACATATTTAGAGGATGTGGCAGAAAACTACAATGCAGACAACTGTATTTTGCAGCATCCCTAGTTTTAAAGGAGTGAATTTTCCCTGAGAAACCATATTAGCAGATTTTTATTTTTATCTGAAGTTCTGTGTTCAAGATGTTTTATTCAGGCTGCAGTGTGTCCTATTGTATGAAAGTGAAAAGTGTCAGTGATCAAGTTTTAGACAATGAATGTTGGGAGAAAATCAATAGTCTGATTAAAAAAAGAAAGCTCAAGAGGCTTCTAACCCTAAAAACTTGATTCGTTACTTCGCTATATCTTATTGAAAGAGCAAACTATATTAGTCTTTAAATTTACCAATGTATTATTCCTTGTGTAGTTTCGAAGTAATGGGAAAGAAGATCTTTAGGTTAGCCCTGTTTTTCTCCTAATATATATCAGTAAGATCTGTAGGGAGAGATACCCTATACTGTATCATGCAGGTGAGCTATAAAACCCACAGGAGCAGGGGACTTCTTTGCACTATTTCTGACCCTGAAGATTATGTTGAAAAAATCTTTGTATCACATATTTTAAAATGTACTGTTCACAAAGAGACAATGAGAACAAAAGGGGCATTATATACAGTGCAGAAAGGAAAAGTATAAGTAAATGTGGGGGAAAGGCTGTTTTGGGGAAGGATAATCAATTTAAATGTTAAATATTAAAATAAAAGATAAAAAAAACTTTTAAATACCTATTGAAAGTACTAAATAGATGACAAAGGAAAAATATGGTTTGGAACTTGAAAGAGCAAAAGTAAGATGTCAGCTTTTACTAGCTAGAATTTCTAATAAAAAGGGATGCTAGTGGCAGGGCATTCAAGGAAATAATATCTGAATTATATGTGAAAACATATTTTTGGAAAGTTTCCAAATAGTAAACTAGAACACAGAACACATTAGGTCAAGGATAGAGTAAGAAGAGTTTCAGTGCAAAGTATAGGCAGTGTCTGCACTAGCTGTGAACTTCTGCTGATGAACCTCTATGGACTCTTTCAAGGAGGCAGGTTTCTGGGACTCAGTCCAACAAAGCACTTATTGTGGACTTAATTTTAAACATGCAAGCCAACATGCTAGACTTAATTCATACAAAAGCACTGACTGAATATAGCATTTATCATGACATAGACTGATAGCCCTTGGTTTCAATGAGATCCTCCTTTGTCTTCAAGCTCTTAATAAATTTAGTCTGCTGCAAATCATTAAACTCTGACTCTGTTGCCTTTTTACACACTGAGTAAGTGTGTATAGGCTATAGCCCCAAACCTCAGAGTAGTTAAACACCTACCTCATTGGAACAGCATGAGCAGTTAAGTCTCCAATATCAAGAAATATACATTACAAGAAAAAAAATGCAGAAAAGAGCAGCAAACATGATGAGAGTTGTGTTTTAAGGTAGAGAGAAACTACACAGATGAGGAATCTTTACTTTGGAAAGGACGTATCAGAAGAATATGATAGATGTTCATAAAAATTAAGAGGAAAATGGCAATTCCTTACTTTTTTTACAATGGAAAAGATACAGAGCAACAATTAAACTAAGAGCAGCATGTTTAAAGCAAGTACTTTGAAACTTGTGCACAATGTGCTTAGTATAGTCATGGTAATTTTGAATATTAGGACCTACTAAATTTTAATGATCTGAATACTGCCTCTGGTTTGATAATGCTTAGTGCCAGAAACGGAGAGGTGATACCACACAGTATTTGGCTGAGCTTATATTCTTCGTGTAAGCATTGGCTCCTGGCCACTGACTGAGACTATTTGTAGTTAGGTAGATCTTTGGTGTAATCTTACATGGCTCTTCTTATTCTAGAATCAATAGAAGACATACACAAATAGTTTTGAGAATCTGGGCCCAGCAATGTGAAATCAAGAAAGCACAATACAATTGAAAGTAGGTAAACCTGAATGTACAAAATATCACAAGACTCAACTGGGATTTCATTCATTTACATAGACATAAATCTAGAGGACGTTTAAAAGTCAGTAGAATTAGTCATGAGTTAAAACACTCAAAGAAACATGGCACAGTTGGTTGGAATTCTACAATCTTTTCAGTGTGTTCTGATTACTGCAATCAGAAAGGAAGTTTGTAAGAAAATCATATCTTTTTTAGAACAATGACAAAACAAGGACTAATAGTCTTAAACTGTGAAGTAAAGTGACTGAGAAGCTCTAGTGGTAGGCAATGAATAACACACTGAAGAAAGCTGTTCAGGGCAGCTTTAAGACCAGCCTAGACACTTATTTTTAGAAAGGATTTAGTATCTAACTCTGCCTAATCTTTGAGTCCTTTGACTACCCTACCGTTGTATTATATTTTTAGTATTGTTGCATATTGTCTATCAAAATATCTTAAAGACCTAACAACTTTTTTGTTAGATAACTGTGCTGACTGAAGACCTGGTTATTGTCATTTACTAAGACAGTGAGTATTCTCAAATAAAATATTCAAACAAACATTAGTTATGTACTATTTAGCTTGTAAATTGGGTACAAATAGGCAACCTCAAGATACAAAGAGATTATGCCATGACTAAGTTTATACACCAAGCCAAAAAGTGTCTCAGTGGCCTCTTAAGTTAGTAAACCACTATTTTTTCAGTGACCATGTGCTACAATAGAATGCAAGAAACAAAATAAAACACATCCCAAAAGAAGGCTTCCTTACACTGGTAATAAATAAATAAATAAATAAAAATCCACGTATCTTGAATAGCCTCAGAAAATTTGGGATTGTGTTATCATATGGATGACAGTTGATGGATGTTAGGGTCTGATCTATGACCACTGAATTGAAGGATTCCTTTCACTGAAGCAAGCCTTTGCATAATCATTTTTTTCAATCTGTTCATTTTTTTTTTCTTCTTTGAAATGTACTCTGAGCTATAAATTTATTAGTAACCCTGGACTGTAAAGCTGAAAAAAAAAAAAAAAAAGTTTATTCTTTCTACAGTTCCACTAGCTGTGGAAATGGAAGAACACAAAGTTCTTTCTTATTTCAGGATCTAAATTATGCCTACCAATCCAGTATTTCTAGTGGAGATAGGAATGACTGTACTAAGAACTAAATATTGATTTTAATTAGAATGGGCAGTCCACCATTAATATGAGTTGTGATGCCTCTAAAGCAGTTTTCAGAGCAAAATTAATTAATTGATAGTAAATTTATAAACTGAGAGTAAATCAAAGCAATCAAGGAAGAATACAGTGTTTAATAGTAATAAAACATCAAAAAGCAACAAACCACAAAACAAAATGGAAACTGTAAGAAGCTTAAATCATTCATCAAGACCAGAAAAAAATTAAATAACATATTAAAGCAAAATGCCTATTGTGATAGGAAAAGGAAAGCAATGTAGACAATAAACTAAATAAAGCAAAACAAAAGGTGTGAAAATGGGAAATGTAAAAGAAAAAAAAAAAGTTAAATATGCCCTACAATTATATGTATGTATTCTTTGATGCTAAGTGGTTATAGTAATAATCACAAATTAAAATACTGTATATTTAATCCATATTAACTTAGTTTGGAAGCATACTCACTCAGAAGTGGAGAGGCTTTCCATGATTCTAGATGTGCTGCTCTAAGGGCAAAAACACCTATTTTTCATGCAGAATACTCTCTGTTGATGAAATAAATAGTGTACTGTGTTATGGTATTGAATCGAGCTTTTAGACAACTGGCAACCTAGCTTAAAAAATGGCTCAATTGGAAATAATTTTTTAAATGACATTTGCAGTGGAATTTATTATAAAGTCTATGGGGTGGTTTGACTTAAATGGAGTCATCAATATTACCCACCACATAACCCAAGTAATGAATTTCTTCATGTACCTTAGTCTCTGAAGAGAAACACATCCAAAGAATATCTCTTATCTCCCTAAAGTTTCCCTAGAGACAGCTCTCTCTTTGCATGCAAGCACTACTATTGGCCGTAGAATTACCTAGGAAGCTTCACTTGAAGACATTAATAAAACAAGGTACTATTTCATAAAGATGATTCAGGTTTGGTTTCATTTTAATTAGCTGGAATAAGATTAAATCCCCATGGAAAAATCAGAGTAAAGGGAAGGGACAAAACAAAGAGTTGGTCAAAATTAGAGTTTACTGCAACAGCGAGTTGAAGCAAAATGGAAAGCCTTGTTGGATATCTTGGCAATACACTTCCGCTTTCAAAAATATCTGCTAAAATGAAAATTGAGCATTGTTTTTAAAATGTGGATGGTTCTGCAGCTTCTGTGAGGACATCCAGTAGAAGAAACAGGCTAAAATCTCCTGAATGGTTTCTGTGGCCTCAGGGAACTATTTCCAATGAACTTCAATGAAAGACAGATGCTATCATCTACTACTTATCATTATAAAACTATGTTTGTAATATATAAATTTTAGACTGTACATACTGAATTTCTATTATTGGTAGAATAATTTTAGAAGAGTTCAAATGACAACTCAAGCAGGAAGAATGTAAAAGTTACAGTTAAGTAACAGAAAAGGTTCTACCTCCTTTTCATCCAAATTTTCAGTAGTTCAGGACCTAAGCGTCATGACAACCTACACTTTTTTTATGTTTTTATGACCCTTTATTCATGGAGTCTGTGTTGCATCAATACTCCAGGAAAGTACAATAGGGTGCTGTGCCCATCAGAAATTTCACTTCCTCTTATGAGACCAAAAATGACAGGTTTGTAAAAATTCCCATGGGATCTTCGTAAACATTCCCATTGCAATTTCTATAAGATTTGCAGTAGTCCAATTCCAACTGGATATTTACCTTCAGTTGACATAAGATTTTCATCATGGTTCAGTGTGATAAGTTATTTACTTTTAGTTTGGAGCTATAAGCGAGCTATTAAGAGAGCTTTCTGAATAATATTTCATGACAGAGGTGACATTATATACATTTATAGAGGTATGTATACCTGATGCATACAGTGAGCAAGGTATACAGGTTTTACAGTCTGTCTGCAAAACTAGTCAAGTATTTTGGCTTTTCAGGAGAGGTAGATGTAGAAAAGCTAGTCAAAGAGTTGTTAAAGGAGATCCAAATACTACCCTGAAGTAGTATTGAAGTAGTAAATGAAATCCAATTACATGTCATTCTGCTTCATTTATTTGAGATCCTCCCATATCATTAAGTTGGAGATAATAAATAATAGATTAACCATATTTTTGCTACTGGGGGAGTCTACATCTTTAATTATCTCTGACATCTTATTTAAATACTGCAACTAAAAATTACAAGAATCATATAGAACTCTCCTCCCAGAATATAAAGTCCTTGACAAACATATTTGGGAAAAAAAAAAAAAGTAAACCATCAGCAAATCCTGTTTTAGTACGAATATGTTCACAGTGATGTGGAATCATTTTGGAAAAATATATCTCATTTGGTCCAGTAGAGGAACTCATTTAATGGATACTGGTGATAAAAGAGTATCTAGAGCCAGGATAAGGCAGGAATCCTGCATAAGCCTCACTTGGTCAGAAATCCTAAAGTAGGCCAATTCAACCCCAAAAGTAAAGAAAACTGAGCAGAGAGCTCTCTCTTTGCAAGGTTTTGCCAGAATATCTTTGGCATCTTGATCATCCCACCCACTACATGTTCCCTAGTAAGAGTAATATCTCTGTCTCTTTCTGCTGCCTTCAAGAAATGTATGCTTTCGTATGTCTATTTTATCTCACGTATAATTTGCATTTCCCTGTGTCAAAGGGAGAGGATGAAGTCCCACATGTGCTAATTTTAATATCTTTGTTCTTTTCTTCTTCATGTAAGCAATGAAGAACTCCTCTGGGCATTAGAGTTGAAAATCAATTCCTCTGAAATAATTTTAATTTCTCTGCATTTATCATGAAATAAATGCAGCAAAATTTGTCTCATTTGTCTCATATACACAGCAATTAGACATTTGTGAAAGTGCATTTATGAGATTTTCCAAATTTAATCCCAATATAAATAAATAATATCTAGGCATTACTGAACTGCGTATTTTCAAAACTGAAGCACCAAGATATTAGCTAACTCTACAGTTAACATTTAAACAATGTGTAGTAATATCCAGATGTATTTCTCTAATCTTTCTTCATAACATAATATTTTGTTCTGTGGTATTGACTTTTAAAACATCAGTGACTGCAGACAATTTATCTTGTACTGGGCCTTACTTCCTTTTTCTCAGGACAGTCGACAGTCACTTCTGCTCACTAAAAAGGTCCTGATTCCATTGGGAAATATCAGGAATAATTAAGAATATTATTATGATAGAGAAGAAAGATAGAGATATAAATTCAGTGATAGAGAAGAATTCTATCATCTGAAAGATAAAACATAATGAAAATCATGTGACAGCTTACTTAGTAATTACAGTTGGATGTGACGTCAGTCAGAAGGGTAGTAATGATTGATTTTAATGGCAAGTAGCTGAGCATGCTAATTGATTTTAGAGATCAGTGACTTCACAAATGGCAAAGACTATTAATACACTGGAATCATAGCACTGATGAGATAGAGGATAAAAAGAGATTTTAATCCTTTCCATTCAGGTAAAATGCAGGGTTGTCTGGGTTGGAATACACTCTCAGATGAAACTTTCTAGGCATCATTTTTATTTCTTTCCTTTTATTTACAGGATCATAGAATGAGTTGGGTTGGAAGGGACCTTAAAGATCGTCTGGTTCTAACACCCCTGCCATAGGCAAGGATAAAGGCAAGTTCTCAAGGTTTATTAAAAATAAAGAAGATTTTGCTAAGAGTCCATAAACATTAAAAAAAAAAAAAAAAAGGTAAGGAACAACAAAATAGAGTATGAGAACTTTTGATAACACACTGTATTTAAGGTTTCATGAAACCATAATTAAATGGAAATCATGATGAATTAGATTTTCACCCAGACTTATTGAAATCTTTCTAAAGTGGCTCCTCTAAAGAATATTAGTGTACCTTCTCCCTTCTGGTCAAGCAGATGGAAGAAAAACAAGTAGAATGCAAGTAAGAAAACCAGGGTGGAGAGAGGAAAAAAAAAAAAATTTAAGATAATGAAGAAGATTTTCAAGAAAAAGAATAAAAAGTGAACAATGTTTTCTAGGTTACCTTTTTTTCTCATCAACATAGTTTAGGTTTCTCTGTTGTTAATTTAAATATACTGGGGATCTTCTGATATTTATAAACTTTCTTTAGGAGAGGTCAGCGTCATTGCTTCAGTTTCATGATATTTTTCTATTTTCAAAAGACTACATGCATGTCATGTAGTGAATGACACTTAAAACTTCTATATTTTGTCTAATATTATATGTACAATAATTTTGAGTTTTCAGTAATTTGTGTACTTGTATATATGGCTGACTCCAACTCTGCCCTTTACCAGTGCCAGGAGAATATACCAGAAAATCACATGTATAAATCCATTAAGAAAAAATATGTGTATGCAGCTCTTTGTTTTAAGTTGTATACAAGACTGTTTGAGAATACATGAACATGAAAGCTTTTCACAGAGTTAGGACTCAATCTTATATTTTCCAACTCTCATATTATTACAAGTAATATATTTCACACACTGCATGAAGCAACAAATGACCATCAATTTGGGAATCAATATTCTTTAACAGAATTTGTGGTCAAAAAACCTATATGCTTTTCTATCAGTTGAAGAAGATAAATTCTCCTTTTGCAATTAAACATTTTTATCTAGATTGCGAGTTTGCAGGAAATATTTTTCTAAATCAGACACTAGCTCATAAAGAATGAAGTAGAAGTTGGTTTCCCAGATTCAGGAGCCCCACAGACTAACCCTAAGATGTTGTGTTGTATAGCTGGTATCCACAAACAGCAGTCAGACTGTTTTGCAAGGCTGCAAACAGAATTTTTGTTTCCATGTAGGAAATCATCTGCTGTAGGCCAAGACTTGCTGAACGTGATATATTATGTTTAAGTTGGCACTGTTTGCATGCTTAGTAGGGAGCATTGGTGTGGCCAGTTCAGGCTAGCTTTAAGTAATCTATCAAACAAGCAGATGTGCGATAACAGCAGTCAAAGTTGCAATTTAAGATACCCGGGACTGTAATCTTCTGTTGTGGTTATTTTAGATAGAACCACTGGCGCCAGTGGAGATATGCCAACTTGAACCATAAAAGGACATGATCCCCAATTCCTGTGTATCAGTCCATCTATATGCATACAAAGCTAGGATTCCATAAATAGATATAAATTTTACATATTAGACCACTAGAGAAAGAACATTAAATTGAGATTTCAGAATTCTGAACTCATTAGGCCATAATATGAAACCCAATACCAGCTTTTGTCAATAATTAGTAAAATATATATTGTTGTCAACATGTATATGTGTATAATAGGTTTCTTCCACCAGTAAGTCTAGTAAAGCACTTAAATCAGCACATAGCATCCTGAGGTTGCAAGAACAGCTGTTAGAAGAGGTCAGAGCTTTCCCTGAATTGTATAAGGAGGCAGTGTGTGTTGTTACCCCTTGTCCTTTGTGACGAGTTCAAGTTCTAGGGAGATCTAAAAACCCTGAACCAGTATTGCTCATAGAAGTATTTTGGTACCTGCAGGAAGTTCTGGCTGTTGCCCTCTATGACACATCTTTGAAGAAACCATGTGTTGCTCCCAGACTGCTAATGTTCAGGTGTCAGGAAATACCCATTCTGGGAACAGGCTGTAATTGTAGTGTCATCTTTCCCAGAAAAGTTAGATATTTAGAAAAAGTTTTGTGTAAAGACTAGAGCATAATATTAGACAGGCATGCCCTCTACTCTAGGGAACCAAAAAATAAGCAAGATGGTAACTAAAAAGATATTAATGTAACTGACATTAGGGAGGAAACTTCAAAATCATGGCTGCTTTATAGTCTTCCCAATGGCCATGAATATGTTAGAAAATGCAGCTGGAAAAAGAATTTTCTCTTTCAGTTTTTTTTTCCCCCCCCCCCCACATTTTCATGGAAAGAGAAATAAGACAGAAATACCTCTAATCAAAGCAAAGAAAGAAAAATGGTGACCTTAGCAAGCAACAAAGGGACAGATTCTTGACTGGTATAAATCAGATGTCGAATGCCTGGCCTGGGGCATCCTGCATCATGTGAGAGAGCTTGCACTGTAGTACAGCTGTCTCCCTTATTCCCATTGCATTTGCATGCAGCCACAACTATAGTTATATAGGGTGTTTTATTCCAGATCCCAGGCTTTTGAGTGCTGAAGTCATACTGGGCAGAAGCAAACCTTGATTCATAAGGTTTTCTATGATAAAAATAGAATCAATTTTAAAGTGCAGTTGGACAAAGCAAAACTTTTTTCTACCTACAGCCAATATGACTATCGCTACCTGCCAGCACAGCACAAAGCATAGTAAAAGCAAAAAAAAAATCTATAGAAGTAGAAGGAAGCAAAAATCTTGTGCCAGAAACCTGCTCTTTTTTATTTATGTGATTTTATCTTCACAGCATACAACTATTTTTTTACACCATCTCATTTTGGATTGACTGCAGTAGTCTGAAAGAAACAATAATTGATTTCAATAATTAATTCCTGCTGACTAAAGTAACGTTGCTGTTTATGCACTCTTCCTAAGGCCAAATGAAAAAAGAACTTCAAGTCAGGAATGCATAAACAGCAACATTACTTTAGGGAGCAGAAGTCCCCTAACATAGTGTTGATTTGGGAAAGGATTTTTCTTACCCCTAGGCTATAAGAATTGTATTTTACATTCTCTCATGCTGCCTCAGGATGACCCCAAGATTCTCTCAGATTTATAAAAGAAAGTAAACAAAGTGGTGATTTAGCAGTTTTGACAGCAGAGAAATATCTACAGAATTTAAAAATGTAGTTTCTACCAAGTTGATAAAAAATTCTCCAAAATATTGAGATATGCTTCAATAATATGTTGAAGTACTGTAAAATTCAAGCAAGAACAGAAATGAAAATATTTTGTGAGGAATATTCTTTTATTTATTGCTTTTTGTCATGGGACTAGAATGGTCTTTCTACATTTGGTGGCCTTCTACAACAGGGTTACAGAATTGGTGGGTGAGGGAAGAGCAACTGACATCATCTGCCTGGACTTGCTCAAAGCATTTAACACTGTCCCACACAACATAACATCCTTGTCTCTAAATTGAAGAGGCATGAAACTGATGGATGGACCACTCAGTGGGTAAGGAATTAGCTAGATGGTCACACTCAAAGAGTTGCAGTCAACGACTCAATGTCCAGGTGTAGACCAGCGACAACTGGAGCTCCTCAGGGGTTGGTATTGGGACAGGTGCTGTTTGATAACATTGTTGGTGCCATGGACAGTGGGATTGTGTACACCCTCAACAAGTTTGCCGATGACACCAAGCTGTGTGGTGCAGTCAATGTGCTGGAGGGGAGGGATGACATCTGGAGGGACGTGGACAGGCTTGAGAGGTGGGCTTGTGAGAATCTCATGAATTTCGACAAGGCCAAATGCAAGGTCCTGCACCTAGGCTGGGGCGATCCTAAGCACAAATATAGGCTGGGTGGGGAATGGAATGAGAGCAGGCCTGATGAGAAGGACTTGAATATTAGCTGATAAGAAGCTCAACATGAGCCATCAATGTGCTCTAGCAGCCCAAAAAGCCAACCTTATTCTGGGCTGCATCAAAATAAGTGTAGCCAGCAAGTCGACAGAGGTGATTCTTCCCCTCTACTGTGCTCTTGTGAGACCCTACCTGGAGTACTGAGTTCCAACTCTGGTGTCCTCAATATAAGAAGGGCATGGAAGTATTAAAGAGAGTCCAGAGGATGGCCACAAGTATGATCAAAGGGCTGGAGCACCTCTCCTATGAAGAGAAGATGAGAGGGTTGGGGTTGTTCAGCCTGGAGAAGAGAACGCTTAGGAGAGAACTTATAGCTGCATTCTAGTACCTAAAGGGAGCCTACAGAAAAGCTGGGGAGGGAAATTTTACAGGGCAGTGACAGGACAAAAAGTAATGGCTTTAAACTGAAAAAGAATAGATTTAGATTAGTTATTCAGATCTTCACTATGAGGGTGATGAAGCACTGGGACAGGTTGCCCAGAGAAGTTGTGGATGCCCCATCCCTGAAAGTGTTCAAGGCCACGTTTGGTAGAGCTTTGAGCAACCTGGTCTAGGAGAAGGTGTCCCTGCCCATGGCAGGGTGTCTGGAGCTAGATAATCTTTAAGGTTCCTTCCAAACCAATCCATTCTATGATTCTATATTGTTATCTCAGCAGATAAAGTAGAGAACAGAATAACTTTCCATGATAAATGTTGTACCTTCTTTTTTGAAGTTTTCCATGGTAATCGTTCTGATACCTATTGTGTATGGCCTACCATAGCTCTATCAAGCAAAACTCTCTCTTTTTTTAAAAAAGATTATGTTGTTTTTATATGACCACTGGATGCACCCAGTCTCTGCCAAACTCTTTTCAGTGGCTAGCACATTTCATAACAAAATAATTTTGCTATCACATGCCCAGCTTATTTTTATCTTGACTGTATTGCAGTCCATGTTTTCCACTTATCTGGAATTTATTGCTTAAATCTGTTGTAATCTCAAACTTATGTTATTAATGTTACACCTATAAAAATCTTATAAATACAAAGTGATCCCTTATTATTCACATATATTCTCCATTATTTCCACGCAGGTACAGAGCTTGACCTTGTGTGACTCCACTGGTCCCTTGGTGAGGAGGTTCCTGCTGTATAGATCAGACTAAAAGGAAAACTAGACCAGATGTTTTTACTATTAGATAGATTAGCCCAAAGCCAAAATTAGGAAAACATACTCGATCTGATTTACTATCAGTCTATGATCTGTTGCTGCACAGGGAGCAATGGATAGTACAGCAGAGGCAAATGGCAATTTATTAATGTGGGCATGGGAGTTCCATACCCTCACCCCTGACTGCTCTAAAAATGCTGAACGGAGGGCCCCAGTCTGGTGATGAAAGCTTCTTTTTTGACAGTAAAATCTGAGTAAAAACAACATGAAAGCATTTTTAAAAAGGTGTATGAGAAAGTACTGACGGAAATACTTATACGCACAGAAATTGCTTTTCTACATATACATAAACAATATAATTTCAAACTTTGTATTGAGCATTTCCTTGAAAAGATAAATTTTCCTGAGATATTTTGGTGACCCACCACACTGTAATATGTACATAATTCTGTTCTTAGTTAACAAGACCCTTTTTTTGCATTAAATTTGATCAGAAATTTGGAAAAAAACATAAACCTTGCATTAAGTGTTTGCTTTTTGTCATAAGTAAGTTACAGCATGGAAAGTTCACGGTCTGAGGCAAGCCACTGAAAAGTTTCAGGAATATAGGAGACTTTGTCATGTGCTTATTAAAAAATTCTTACATTCATGTAGCAACTGCTATAAGAGACTCTCAGGGTGTTTTCATAAATCTTAATCAAGCTTCCCGGAACCCTGTGAGCTAGGTAAAGATGGTTATTGGAGTTGTTTAAAGTTTTTCAGCCAAATATTTTATTCACCAGAAATGTAGATTCAGGTGGACTTACACTGTTTGTGGATTCAAGCTTAGTTTATATAATTGCTTGCACTGAAAACTCTGTCTGTGTGAGTGACTGTGTATGTGGGACAGTTTTCAAAAAAGTTGGGATTTAAAGGGAAATATACAAAATTAAATGAAACTGTCATTAGTTTTGAACAAAATGGATCTGGGGAATTTTTATGACATCAGGGATATAATAAGAAAAGTAAATGGCTGTAAAGGATTATTTTAATTGTTCAATCTGAAGAGTGAAGTAAAAAAAAAAAGTGTTATAATCATCAACTCTGCTTTATGTATAAGTGAATTGAAGCCTTACATGTGATTATCTATCATGGCCAAAAGCAGGAGCAAAGCCGAGGATGAAATTGAGTTTGCTGTTAGCAGTCTGCTGGCTGGTTTCCTGGGTGGTTTCCTATTGCCTCAGAAAATACTACATCCTTCACAGTTTCAAGTACTGGGTCCTGAATATTTAGCATTTTGTTTTCGTTTAGGGCACAACAATATGAAAATCATTTTCTGTTTGTGTTAGGTAAGTGCTGCATCATGTCTCTGATTACAGCAACGGCAGGACTTGTCCATCCCAGGCAAATAACTGCTTTATTAATCATTCCTCCAGTATGAAGGTAGCGCAGACCTATTTATACTCTAGCCAGGCAATCTTATTTCCCTGGTATCTGGGTTAAATACTTGGTTATAGTAAGGGTTGCCAGGTAGCACCAATACAAGTACTGCAAGGTAACTTCAAAATGTACACTTCAGGACTCTGCAGCTGGTGTTTAAATTTTGTTCTAGAACAGATGGGAAATACTCTCTCAGGAGTACATGTTCACTTCTGAAAGTATGCTAAGCATTCCTAAATACCACTTCTGCTGGGACCCTGCTTTACAGAAAAAAAAAAAAATATATATATATATATATAAAATAAAATAAGGAGGGTTTTGCTCTGCAGTTAGATCTCCAGTTTGTGGTCATCTGCATATACACTCCTGCATATTTGAAGCAGTTCAAGCAATGTGTGTACTGCTGTGCTCTGAATGGTGTGCTCTTACATACAGCCTTGCTGGTCTTGGTGAAGCAAGGAGTCTCCAAAGCAGTGGAGCAGTCACCACGTCTATCCTGGCAAGCTGTCAGTTTTAAACCACTTGTAAATAATCCATTTCTTGTACATTATATAAAATATGTTATTGCTTGTCTTTTGAGACATGGTTCCACTGGAAAGGGAGAAGAGTTAGCTTTGGAGGGAATTATGGCAAGAAAGAAGCCGGTGAATCAGTTTTCTGTTTGCCTGCATCAGTATTCCTCACATATTCTCTGTCCCACCAAACCTGCAAACTAGCAGCAGTAACACGGTGACTGCCAACTTGTTAACTCTCACCTAATCTATCCCTGGGCCTCTTCATCCACTTTTTATCACACCTCACCTTGTTCTGTTTATAATCAGGTTCACTGCAAAATATGACGTCTGTTACATCTCTATGACAAGATCATGTCCAAATATTTAATCTAAGATAAATATGCACATTTATGAGCATGCATAAATGCAACATGCAATCTTGCTGCAACACAATTTGCAGTGAGAACATACCACATCTGGTTAAATCTAAGGAATTTAAGTAATCATAAAAATTAGATGTTAGCAATATATTAGCATAAGTATTAGAAATATTCTTGTCATTCGAAAAGCTGCGGTGAAAAACAATTCAGAAACACAGGTTAGCACGTTGGAGGCTTAAGAAGTCAGAGAGGCTACTTAAGAAGATGCTGTCAGTTCATTGAAAATGAACTAATGCATTTTCTTCCTGAGCAAACTGACTGTTTTCTGGTATTACTGCCTCCATCTACTACTCTGCAACCTTGTCTCTGTACAACTTTCAAAGTTTAAACAAGAATCAGACAGAGAACCAGAAAGGGTTTTTCTGCTGTTTGTGCTGGCTGTTGGTATTTTAAGTGAAGATTCCAGCCGGTATTCCACAACAGAGAGGCTCAAATTAAGGAGATTTGCTGACTGTTAAAGTTGCATTTCCACATCAGAAGGAGCAGCAGTGTGACACGCTCTGCATCACAGCAGTGCTGTTTTGGCCAAGCTCCAAGTGAGCGAGAGCTGACTTAGATCTCAGTGGGTGGTGACTATTACACATTTTGGGGAGGCTATTTAAAACGGGCATGTGAACTAGTTCTATCAGAGAGGAAAAAGTACAGGTAGTAAAGTCGCCCTGTGACATCTGCTCTCCTGCTGTGGGTTAACACACAGAAATGGAGCTATGTGAAGCACGGAGCCATTCACAAGAGGGAAATCAAACAAAACAAATTGGAGATAATTTGATGTTGTTAAAATCAGAACTGTCACACCAAGAATTCCTATGAAGTAGGAGCTGTAAAGGGCTTCTGCTGTGACTAAGCACTTGGCAAAACAATAAGATCACTGCAGACCATGCCAGAATGGTTATTTCTACCCTTTAAATAGATTGAAGTTATTGAGTAAGCATTTTAGGAGACAGTCCTGAAAATTATGACCTTTTTTTTTTTTTTTTTGGTAAATGAATGTCTACAAGCCAAATTTGCCTTAGATTTACATTTTCTTTAGCAGACTAAAGTTTGACAAGACTAGGAGAAGGTGAATATTTTTAAAATACAAACAAGTTTATCATTGTATAATGTTTGGACTCATCTTCAAGTACAAGCCCTCTCTACTGCTAAGAGCAAGATACAGGGACTGTGATAGAACTGGTGCTTCACTGATGTTGGTCAAAATCAAACTTATTTCTTAAGCCAGTTGACATAAAATATTTAAAAATACACAAAACACTTCAAATGAAGAGACAAAACTATTGGTTTTAGTATGTTGGCCTAAGGAATTCCATGTTCACTAACACATACTCCCCATTTTATTGAAGTATGAAGTTATTATGAAGTAACCCTGTTAACTCAAATACTACTCAATAGTGGATCTGCACCAAGCAATAAATTCTTTAAGATAAACTACTGGGGATAGCTGATATCAATCCTTAAGCAGGAAATATTTTGTTATACTTTTACACTTTTCAACTAACAGCAGAAACACCATTTTCATATCAGTACATCCCAGAGTCATAACATTATTAAATAAATAAAATTTTACCCAAGTTTTTCATAAAATCAGTGTTAAAATGAAACCAACTGAATTCTTTTATCTTAAAGGGATCTAATCTCAAGAACTTGAAGTGACAAGTGAAGCTTTTTGCATGTAAGAAATTGTGAGTAGTCAATTATGTTATTCTTCTAATGATTTCTCAGTAGTTTATTGGAATATGGTGAATTTCACATTTTTTAGCATTTTGATCATTTAAATGATATCATAACAGCAAAATATGATTGTTGTTGATTTTGTCATTTCTTTTAAAAAGAAAATTATTTTTACCTCCATGCACGACATTTGACATTTGACTGAACTCTCTCCAGGTTTCCTTCATTAAACACTGCATGAATATTCTACACTACACATACTGATTGTCTGCTGTAATTAGTATTGGCTGTCATTTCAATAGAAAACATCAGCAGTTATCAATGATTCCTAATGCCATCTTAATTCTGATATGCTGCAAATACTAATGGCAGCCATCAATCACAGTTCTTGATGAAAATTCTTCATTTAATCTTAATAAAGAAAAAGTGAAATTATCTCTTGTTTAATGACTGCAAACCAAACTTCAGTCATGGATCAGTATGCCAAATTTTTGGTAGCAATGAAATATATGATCCACTGATTACAAAGCAAGGGCTTGACAGGGATTTGGGTTGCAGTTATAGATGACTTATAGGTGTGTTTTTAAGGAATCAGGAAACAAGAAAGTTGATATTGAAAGAGAAAAAGCACAGATTTGGTCCTTACAGAAAGTTAGGAAAAGGAGAGTTACCTTTAGGTAAGTGTATTATCAATGAAGAATAAGGTGCTAAATAAATAAACTTTTCCTCAATGTTTGTTTATATTGTGTTCAGAAAAGGCAAATTTGCTGTGCATCTTTAACAAATAAATTGGACAGTAACCAAAAATATCTCAGTAGGCCTTGTCAGTGTATTCTTTTGTTGGAAATATAAACAATAGGAAACTGCTTGAATGTTTGCTAATCAGTTGAGTTTGAGACTACCAAAATATGCTATGTTGGATAATAGTCTGAAAAAAAAAAAAAAAAAAAAAGGGTAGAAGCCCTACAGGAGTGACTGTTTCTAAACATCCTAAGTGAGAGTGAAATAAACAAAGCTGCAACCAACCATAAGATGACACAGCTCAGACTGAGGAAAGCAATCAAGCCTAGTACTAAAGTTTTATAATTCCACTCTTCTTGAGTAGGATCTGCTCTTTGGGATGAATTCTGCTGTGCAAAACTGGTACTCCAGCAAGAACAGCAAGTGTGTGAAAATTAGAAAATGCGTATGTGCATGTGAAAGTTTCAAAAGAAAATTAGAAGATTGGAGAGATTCCAAAAACTTCAGACTCAAATTTTTCTGAGAAATACAGATGCGTTCTTTGACTTATTTTTGCATTTGTTTTGATTTATAGTGTCAGGTGAAAATATTTGAATTTAGAAAGATTTAATATAAAGACACTTTTTTTGCTCTGCACCAAAATGTTATTTGATTAGTCTTCAGTATATATGAAGGCTAGATTTTACATTTTTTATGTATCTAACACTTCATAAGGATTTCTACTGAAGTTGATGATAACGTCTTTAGTGTTCTAGATACACAAACTATTCACAGATCATTAAGTGCAACCAGTAATAACGATCATACTTTTGGATTTAAAAAATATACTTTACATTATCTGAAAAACACATGAAGAGTGTAAAATGGGGAAATTGTCTGCTTTTTCCAGTGGGACTAACAAAAAATAAAACCTCAAATTATACAGCCTGCCTTGCTGGTATCTTAATATTATTGTGTCGACAATAACACCACTCATACTAGCTAACCATATATACTGACATTGTACTTCTCTTGTGAGAATGAAATGGCCAAATATTTATACACATTACATTTTCTTTATATATTTGTGTTTTACCCGTTTTGAAAAATAGAATATAAACATTCTGTTAAAAAAATCTGTTCTCCCCATCATGTCACAGTCAAAGATTAAATCATTTTTGCCTTATTTGATATGGTATGTATATGCATGTATAAAATACGTTAAAGGTCTTTGTTTTACTGCATCATGAAATTAAAAAGCATGCAGTCTCTGTAATTACATTGTCCTTTGCCGTCTCTTTAAAAAAGAAAAAGACTGTGTTCAAAATTTCCCCCTGTTTTATTTGCACCCTATTAACAACTGTTACTAGAGCTTTAATTATGCCCCTGTGATTGCAGAGATGCGGCTGACTTGTGTCATTTTCCTCCCAGGGGATGCTTTATAATTACCAGCATCCATCGTGGCTGCCTGTAAGCTGATGCTTTTTTATTACCAGTTCAATAATCACTGCATCCTTGTGAACATCTGCTCTACAAGCCATGCATCGGAGGTCCCAGTGCCTGTCACTCGATGCTCCCTTGCTGTGGCGACCCTTTTGCCCTCACCTTCAGTTTATATCTAATTTGCTTAGCAGAAGCTTATCCAGATTGCCTCACAGGAACGCAATTAATGCTCCAGATTTGCAAACAAAGAAATTTTCTCCTTTTTTTTTCTTTTTTTGTCTTATTATCTTAATGTCATATCCTATAATTTGTATTCACAGCAGGGTGAATCAATGCAAATCCAGAGAAAAATATATTATTTGGTTGGTTTTCTAGCTACATAATGAAAAGTACATAAGTGGTGAGGATTTTTTCTCCATGAACATCCATACAGAATTCTCAAATAAATTTTAAGGCTTCCTGCAAATATTTTCCTACATAAAATTTGTGGAAAGCAAGAAAATGTCTTCTATACAAAAATTATTCAATACAATTCAAAAGGCAGGAAATCTACCACTTTTATAACTACATTATTGTTTATGTTTATTTTTATATTTATACAGAAACACATTAAGTCTGAGTGAATGTCTTTTGGTGCATGAGGATTATTGTTAGTTGCAGATACGAGACATGCAGAGATATCCAAAGTGGTAGGAAATACCATCAGGTAACTTGTCTACTTGGCTCTGTCATTCAGAAGAGATGAAGCCTTTAAGCAATGCAGACACCTGCCAATATTTATTTTTATATTAGCCTACATCATGATGCCTTCCACAGCCTGGCAATGCAAAACAGGCCTCCAAATGAAGTGTAGTGAACAATTCATAGTACAGAATCAGTAATGTTAATGTTACTTTCTAAATGCTACTGTAATTCATACATGACCCTGATTAAAAATGTTCATTTAACTTAGAAAATTGTTAGAGTAGTGAACACTGGTACTATGTCTCAGAAGGAAGGATGCCAGAAAATTATTGAGTATTGTGCATCCATTTTGATAAGCAGTAAAGTACTAACTGGAAGCATATACTTTTTATTTGTGGACAGTTTATAGTTTCTGGTATTTTCTGCCTTATTTCTTGTCGATTAGAACTACATCATATAATAATAATTGCTTGCAACATATATATTATTTGCCTTGTTTCTATAGCAATACTTTAGATTCAAAATTATTCAAAGTTTTGAAAACAGCCTTCAAGGTGCTTATTAAAAATCCTGTGGACCAGTTCAAATTACTATAGTTATAATTGTTGTGCCTATGATGGGCCTGAAGTACCATCACAAAAGAGTTTTTGCTTGGGAGAATGTGGTTATATGGCCATAATTCTTGAAACTGCATGGAAGCTTAGTGGGATTTGAAATCAAGGGTGGGTCAGGGAGGCATCTGTGTGCACTTGAAGGAAAACACTACCTCGTAACATCCATCCAAACCCTGTGTTACATTCCCTGTCTATGCATGTGTCAAGCTTTTTTACAGCTATTTTGTTAAAGGACTGTCCAGACTGGTAGTGGATGGATAAGGGAGAGAAATTAAATTTGAATTACTTGTCTGGATGCCTCCCTCCACCTCCAACCATGCCCCCCCACCCAAAAAAAAAAAAAAAAAGAATAAATTATTGGTGTGGGATACTTTACATTTAAGTCTACATACTTCATGGTCAATATGATGGGCCTCATTAACAATTAATGGCCAGGATATTGTAATGTACTCTGATCAGAGGTCAAAGGGCTCTTCAGTATAAATAGAGACTATCCCATTCTCTCTCTAAGTCTTCTCCTAAGAGCAAAAGGGAGGAAGAGTCCAGCTGCTTCCCCAGTACCGCCAGACTTTTAAAAGTTACTCTAGTAAGACAGCAGTCTTCTCATAAAACACAGCAAGGGGACAGCCAAGATTTGAATCAAGCCTTGCATCTCTAGCAGAAATATCTAGAAGGGTGCAGCAAACCTATACCTAACATAAATATATATATATAAAAAGCATACACCAAACCACTATAATACAAACATATCTTTAGAGACGGCACCCCTCTTGCCAAAGCCTACTCTTGCCCATGGTCTGCCTGCCTGGTGGAGCCTCAGTGAAATCTGAACTCAGGAGAGGCTCCTGCTTTGCAGGGAGAACTGGAGAGCACACCAAAGCAGCACTAGAACAGAGAGGCATTGCAGCATCACTTACTGCCCTCCTTGAGCTGGAAGAGAGGCTACGGGGCTGTGGCTCACTCACTGGAGGCACACCCTCATGTCCGTCACCAAATCTGAAAATACAGTCTTGCTAACAGGTCATGCAGCTGCTACAGCTGTCATCTTTGACAGGTAAATCTGCCTTTGACTTTAGCAGGTGCTCATCCTCCCCTTCTCTCCAATATTCTCAAAAGTGAAACTGATGTACCCAAAAAAGATGCTCTTAAAGAAACAGTGTCCTGTTCTGCCTTGTGCTGAGGCAGACAAGTTCAAAGCACCTCTCCTTCTTTGAGCTGTATTGCACTGCTCAGCTGAAACTTTATAGCCTTTTGGGTTAAACAAAGCGGAGAAAAAATGATTTCATTAACTTATTTATTGAAAGACCTTGTCTGTATGACATTTAACACTTTTTATAGACTGTAAAGTACAGAGTTTAGTCAGCTAGTTACAATACTTGAATGGTTTTTCATTCTCTGTTCTCCAGGATGAAACATCCTCCAGCGTTTCAATGGCATCTGCAGATGCCACCATCAGTACCTCTATTGTAGAATATGGATTGTTTTTTGTGTTTTGTTGTAGTGGTGGTTGTTTTTAAATTTAATGCCCTTTTCTCTTCCATAGGGTTCTTAAAATTAGATTGCTCTTGCATAATCTTGCCTTTGTGAAAGATGTGTGACATGGTTAAAAGGGATTTATCTTTCTCAGACCAGAAGTTTTTTTTAAAGATCTGATTTTTTTTTTCCTTTGTCTTCATATTGTTTGGACACTTCAAACAGTACAGTTATTTTCTATCTTTTAATCTATCCTCCTATACTGAGCTGTTTTTAACATGACTGTAATTTATATTTTTAGAATTCATGTACATGAGGCCAGTTTTTCAGAAGACATAAATCCCATTGAAATCAGTTGAACTGAAGAAATATATGGTGGTCATCTAAACTGTTTTTAAAGAAAATTACTAGATTTGTTAATTCATCTTTTACCATTAGAACTAAGAAATTGGAGAATATTCCAGACAAGAATCAAATTTCATAGCACAATAAGGAACTAATAGATCTCAGAGAGTCATGAAGTGTGATTTATCTCACAGCAATTTTAATGTAACTGAATACCAATCCTTAACAATCAGAGTCATATAAGCTTTTAAGTATCATTTTAATATCAAAGACTGGCTAGCAAAACAAAATTTACTTTGGTCACTTACAAATATAAGTCAATTCATTACACTTAAAATAGCTTTATGAGATCTAGTGGACAACATATAACAAAAATGAGAAATCTCTGAGTTCTAATTGCTATTTTGATATTTATTTTATATAGTTGTTCTTAGGCAAGTTACTCAAATTTCCTATGTTGCACTTTTTCTACCCATAAAAATAGTATAAGTGCCCATACAACTTATGTCTTTCAGATGTTGTGATAATCAGTAAAAGTTTGTCCAGCTTTTAATATTGTCACCTTGAAAATCTTAGTATATAAGTTTCCACTTATTCTGTTTTATTATGTTTTATGTTTAGATAGCAGTGTAGAGTATGATAAACTTATTCTCAGAAAATGGTATTATACAAATAGCTATTAGTAAATAGCTAAGCAATACTCTATAGGTGGATTTTGGAAGCACTGGTCTGGTACATATACTGAATATAACTTATTTATAATGCTTGGTCCTGCTTCTTCCAATCTGAATATATGTGAATTATTTGTAAAGCAATGTCATCAGGCTTACAAAACAGATATGCCACATACTTACAGAAGCTTGATTTACATAAATAATTGCTTTAATAGTTTATTGGAGTTATTTGAAGATTAAACTGCTATTTTTTTTATGGGATATTTGGTAGATAAGTGCTGTTTGAAGTATCAAAATGATTGGAAAATAGTAACACAGTGATGCACATACACGTACATGCTAAAATAGCATGCATAACAGCATGAGGTGTAACACAGAAAATTAACGTGTATATGACGGTACAAGATTTAATTTTAGAAAGGTATTAGGTTTTTTAACTGTAGGTATATTTCAGTAATGGAACCAGAGAGGTTGTCTGAGAAGACCTATAATATCATAAAAGTATTCAATAGTAAGACCATGTCTCTGCCCATGGCTAGAGAGTTGGAACTAGCTGATTTTTAAGGTTAAGGTTTGCAACCCAAACCATTCTATGATTCTATGGTAGTAAAGATCATTGAAGACATTAATCAGCAGTCATCCATCTACTGACTCAGATGTGCTTTTGATCAGGTCTTTAGATATTTCTCTTTGCTTTCTTGTATTTTGTACATGTAATTATTTGCTGCTGTCTTTACTATTTACTATTTACTATTTACTATTTACTATTTACTATTTACTATTTACTATTTACTATTTACTATTTACTATTTACTATTTACTATTTACTATTTACTATTTACTATTTACTATTTAATTTTATTTAGTCTTTCTTTAGATTAATTATTTCTCTTCATGATATATGTAAAGTCAAACTTTTACCTGAAAATGCAGTAGGGAAGAAAAATACAAAACAGTACATTGTAGCTTTTCTTCTTCAGTCTGCACTGCATACCTCCTGTCCTAAATTGTACAATATTTTGTAGTTAAATTTCTGTTGCAATATATCTTAAAAGCGGTGAAATTGGTCAAAGAGCCTCTATAGCTGCTGCAACCCATGCAGAATTGATTGTCCATGGAAGTTGATGAGAATTCTTCCAGCTGTTCAGAACACCCTTAATTAGGTACCAAGAACCAGACCAATAAAGGTGTTTATATGGCAGATTCTGAGGACATGTGTAAGTTAGGTTCTGTAACAATTTATAAAGTTAAAAACTCAGATGTGAGAAATCAGTTGTATGAACATATAAAACATCTTCAATAAGAAGCTCTTTTATGTTAAAGCACCAACACCATAAAAACCAAAATCACTTACAATAAATCAATTAAAAACCAAACACTCTGATGACATGTTACAGAACTGGAACAGAGGAAACATATAATGTGTCTTTTTTAAAAAATAAAAGATGATTTGGGGGGAGAAAGGGAAGCATTCTGAAAAGCAGAGCTGAATTATGGCAATGCCCTAGCTGGAACTTGGGAAACAAGCAAATTACATTTTCTGGAAAAAAAAATAGACATCAATCTATCCAGTTTTTAGTGAGAGAAGAGTGTAAAGTTTACCTTCATATTTTCACTGCCCTTTTTATTAATTCTGTTTTCCCCCTCTCCCCACCTGCCCAAAGAAAGAAAGAAAGAGAGAAAGAAAGAGAAGGAGAGAAGGAGAGAGGGAGGGAGGGAGAGAGGGAGGGAGGGAGGGAGGGAGGGAGGAAGGAAGGAAGGAAATCTAGGAGTTCTAAAACTATTTAGATATATTGGAAGCAGAAGTCTAAGTCTTGACCAAGCTGGCTCAGGTAATCAGCTTTCAAAAGTGGATACACCAAGTGCAATGGCAAATTCAATGTGTAAAATTGAATTAAGGCATTATAAATGCAATTCAATTTTTTCAATGTGGACACCATTTTATATGAGAAAAAAGTAGCTGCCTGGAAACTCAAGAAAAACAACTCTCCTGTTGTTTTCCTCAGACTCTTGTATGAAAAAAGAAAATGTCCTGCCTGAGCAGGGATGATTCATTTTGAACAGTGCTAGATACGATGGGATTTTTGTATAATTTGCCAAACATTTTGAAGTAACAGGCAGCATATAAAATTAAATGAAAGACTTTGTTTCTTAGAAAAGCAACCACAAAGCTTATACTGTCTCTTTTTATTATTTACTTTCAAAGATTTTTTTAAGTATGTGTAGATTGATAAAATTTGTATACCCACGTATTTGATAGTATTTTTAAAGGAGTTAAGTCCTATCAAGTTAAGTCCCTTTTTCTATGTACCTGCGGTTTATAGGGTTCTTGGATTTTGTTTCTTTAACTGTTATATCAAGAATTAGTTTTGTCCTAAATTAATCAAAGATAATTAAAATGAGATATATTCGTGGTCTATTACTTTCATATCAATACTTAGGTGCCAGGTCTATTATTGTCCCAGGTATACATATATGAACCTATTGAATCTTGCTTCTGCTGTTTAACAAATGTGTTCATGCCCTTGATCCAGCCCTCTGGGAGTAGAAGAACCTTACCGGTCCCTTTGAATCTTCTCAGGTTTTAAAGACATCACACTTAGCAGCACCACCTAGCCACTCTTCCTACCCCGAAATCATTACACACAGATGGGAAACAAATATTTCAAAACACCCTTCACTCCATTGTTCTTGTATATTATGTTCTACAGAGCAATAATATCATTTTTTCCCTTTCTGTAAAAATACAATTTTCTGAGCATTCCCTTTCCTCAAAGCACCCAGGATTAGCAGCCCCCCAAATAAGAGCTCTAGAGCCCTGATTCAAAGACAGTTTCTGCTACCTAACCAAAACATCTTAATAAAGAAATGTTCAAGAAGTGGAATGCTAAATGTATTCCTTATGTACAGAGAAGTGCAGGTGAAGAAAATTCTAGTTCAAAGCCTGTTTATACACCTGTTTGTAATGTGGGTAGGTTGCCCTTAAACAATCATTCCTCATTCATATACTCAATAAAAGAACCTCAGCAGACTCTCACATATCATTTAAGAGAGATAAAATGTTAAGCTTTGAACTAAAAGCTCTATTCTGTATGCTTATTGAAACTTCACAGAACCACTTAGGTTTTGAAGAAAAAACTAACAACCTCATGAGAAGAGATTACTGTTTCTCATTTCTGCTGAGACATATCTTCAGTCACTTCTGTTTGAGTTCCTAGTAGCGGTACAGGTGTCTTTTTTATTTTAGTTTGGGTGGTTTTTATCTTATTGAAACCTGTTTGCACCACTCCTAACGATATCTGTCTGTGGCATATAAATTACAACCAGGTAGAATCACACCTGCTAAATAATAACCATTAACAAAAGAATAACAATGAAGGGTGATGAATTTTAGGAATAAAGATGTAGCTGTTACTTGATGCTTCTCTGTTCCCGGTACTACCAAGAACTATGAAGTAGATAGCTGCATTATTATGATCATTCAGCATCAACCTGTCCAATTTTTTGGCAGTATGCAGCAGCCTCTCTTTCTTTTGTGAAGACCTAAGATATAAGATAATTGGAGGAAAAGATTGATTCTTACATAGCAAATCCAAAATCAGCACTTTTTGTCCAGATCCTTATTGTAACAGATATATCTGAATTTTACAACAGATTTTAAAATTTATCTGGGAGTGACTAATTATAGCTGTCTTTTTGTAGGTGGTGGTTTGTGGCGTTTTTGATTTTTTTTATTCAGTCTTTCTTGATAACATGTAAAGGTCCAGCCAAGCTAGATCCTTTGAGTCAACATTGATAGAAAGGTTCTGATCAAATTCAGTGAATCCTTATTCAGGCTCTAGATGCAGACAGAGAGCAGCTTTACAGTAATTACACCCTGTCTAAAGCCCAGTAGGTCTCCTGATGACTGTGCATTCCCCATCTGCAACACAGTGCCTTGCCTCTCTCTGCTGCTGTACAATGATGTCCTTGCAGCAAGCTCTTCCCCTTCTTCTACATGTTCGTTCACCTACTGAAAACTGCAGCCAATTCTAATATTGCAAAAATGCTTATTTAATCACCAAAACAAGCAATAAATACAAAGTAAATTCTAGAAATCACCTGGCATCTCAAAACAAAGGGTCTTAAGGTTTCTTTTTCTACTATGATGTTGCAGAACAGGACTGTGTCACCTTTTAGGTAAGCACTATACAAACCAGATTGGGAGTATAAAATCTATGTCAGTGCTAAGAAAACCCAGACAGTGCTCAGTTGCTACCAATGTCAAAAAATCTGCCTATTGCTTTATAGTCATCATTCCTATATTTTTAATAGGCAGCATTAAAAAAGTATGCATTTTTGGAATTATGTTTTTAGGCTGCATATTTGCAAATTGAAAACCTGGCAGAAAGATCAAACACCTGGCCATCAGTACAGAGAAAAACTGCTAACTCTTTTTCTGCTGGTCATGTCTTTTTATTGCTCTTTGTTTAGCTTACAACTAAAATCAACAGATGGTAGGAATACTTTTCATTTGTTTGCTGATACAAATGTATTTTATTAGATTTGCCTATGAGTTGAGACAATTCAAAAAATGTTTCTCAAAGGAACCATAGACTTTATTCTATGCTTTTTATATATATAGGATTATGTATACAAACACGGGATAGCTTTTGCCTAAAACAGCAGTGCTCAGCTTTTATGTTCTCTACTCAGAACTGTAGCATCTTATGGTTTAGAACAAACATAACTTGAAGTATGCCATGCTACACTTTCAGCAGCATTGAAATGCTTTTATCATTAACAAACTCTGAGGATGTTTTCACATTGATTTGTCTCATTTCTTCTGTGTCCTTTTTCTGATTGACAAACTGCTGAGGGAAAACAGTACTGTAAATCTATAATCAAAGTTTGCGATATAAAATAGGCAGTGGATTTTAGAAACACCTTCTGGCCTTACAAATATATTGAATTTAAACACTGCATTTACAAAAATAGCCTACTAAAATACATCATAATTGTTACCAGTTGGAATTAAACAGACCCAGTCCCATACCAAACTTAGCAAAGCTGTATGAAATCAAAATTAAGATTTTACATTGAAAATTAAGGACAGTCCTGGAAAATGGGGAAAATGAATAATTTGCCTTGTGTTTTTCCTGAACAACCCAAATTCCTCAATCAGAGTAAGTTAATGGATTTTGATAATTAAGTCACTGTCAACCACCCAAGAAGAATGAGTGTAAAGTAGCTTACATACAAATGTTCTCCTACATCTTTCTCTTCACACTTGCAGAAACATTGGAATATGAAGCTGTATCAACTACATATTTGTATAACATAAAAATATTTCATTTTATAACAGTAGTGATTGATATGATAGTACTGTTTTTTAAACCTCCAGATCAATGGGGTGTCCTATCTTCTCTGATCCAGAAATATACACAATGCCACCAGCATGCAGAGACCCTTTCTCATGTAGTACTAAGCACTGAGTAAGACAAAAGAATGATATTACCTACAAATTGTATATTTATACACAGAAGTAGTAGGACATACTGCACTGTAAACATAATCAGAGATACCAATTACCGTAGAGTTTGCAATAGTTTTGGAACTTTTAGAACTTAGTAGAGACTTCTAGGAAAAAATCTGTTAAGGAAGAGATTTTGTCACCAGAGGGATATTTATGCAATTTATATAATATACTAGGTTTTAATATTGTTGCAACATTACACTATAATTTTTTATGTACTTGGTCCAATATATATTTAGATGGTATAATAAAGTTTTCATATAACTGCACTGCAAATATAAATATATTACGTATTTGTATTTTTCTTGAAAACTGGAAACAAAATTAAGTGGATTTTTAATGCAGGGGAATTTCTGCACACCAGAGAGCTGTTTCTAAACAGGAAAGTCACAGTGGTGGGGGAAAAGGCCGAAGATTTCCAGACACATTGTTCTCTTTCAGGAATAGACTAGTTTAAAAAATTCCTTTGAAAGAAAAGGAAGTTACGTAGCCCAGTAGGGAATACGAGGTCACAGTGGATGATAAAGACTGAAGATTTGCTAAACAGCATTTTGGCATTTTCTGGTTCTATGGACCTGGACAAATTCCAATTCATGTAATTACATTGTTACTTATTCTCCTGCACTTTCAATTACTTTCATCATTCTTATTTCACATTCTGCCCAGAAATACTGAAGATTTCTGTATTAACGGGACCTATGTTCTAAATAGAGCTAATGACATTTCTTAATCCAGAATGCTTGTCTGAAGTCCATATTCATGCAACCTAAAATTAGTCTCATTTTTGCCAAATTACTTGCAAAAGAAATGTAATCTAAGAAGAAATATGACTTAAACAATTCTTTTCTTGTTAAATTAAACATTGTGTTTGACTCATGGTGATTCCTTTTCAATTTTATGGTCCACTGAAGTTTTTGTGATGAGCATATTTGGTATTAGTGATGAATCAGTTATCTAAATCAATGGAATTTCAATCTAGATATTATTTCACTATGAATTAAGTAATGAAATATTCTCAATGGATTATTTGCAACTTTATTGCACCAGAGGCAATACCCAACAAGGGCCTGGGACTTAATCTGGAAGGTGGACAGCTGGCCCTTGCAGTCCAGCTGAAATGTGGGACAATTCTCCTGAACTCATGGTGCTGATGGAGGGCTGAAACCTAGTCTCCTGACACATTATTACCTAAATAAAGCCTAAATGGTGAACTGGAGTTACCTACATGGCCTCAGCTCTAAGCATACATAATCCTATGAATGTAAATGGCAAAGTATCACTCAGCTTTGGAAAATCAAAGATTTTCTCTATCTTGTTGAGAAACAAGATATGATGGCTGCAGCACCATGGCCTGATAGCAATGAAAGCAGTGGGATTGTAAGGGTGTGCAATCAGCGGACACTCAGCCTTCTGCTTCTGGAGGCCTTGATTTAATTGCTGATTTTGGTCAGAAGTGAAATTGAACTGCCAGTCTGTGGCGTAATGACTGTTTTGCCACACCAGTCCAAAGAAGATCAGGCCCACACTAACAACACAGTTTATGTGCTTTTAAAATAATTCTGTACTATAGCAGCTTTATAGCACAGATTTCATCTAAAATATATACAGAAAGCAACTCAGTAAATATTCCTTTCTCTTTTAAATGCTTCTAAGAAAGTCAACGTTGTAAAAACTGAAAAAAAAAATATATTGCGAATGTCAGAACTTATTTTCTATGTCTGGTGAGAGCAAAAAAAAATTGGACACAGAGAGGAATTTGAAACATTTTCTCTGCAACCTAAGGCACTACTAATCTATATTTGTATAATGTTCTCTGATCCGATCTCAATAAGCAGTTAGATACAGTACAATAAGTGGCAGAGAAAAAGACAAATCATGGAACATACCTTAAGATGTTGCTCAGTATGTCTTCTTTGAAAGCAAGCAGCACTTTTAGTCAGAGCATTTTGAATTGCTATGCTTATCTATTGTTACTAAGATGGTTCCGCCTTAGTAATGCCTGTGAGCCTGAGTTCAGTAGTCCAGAGATGACTATACTGATTTGCAGGCAAGTATTCTAGTAATTCCCAAAGTTACAAACACAGAAGTTTCATACGGTATGCTGTAAATGTGGTTCAGTCCCCAAACTATATGCATTATCTTTATGTTACAGGAAAAGTTCATTTCTTTACAGTGAGGCATGGAACAACTATTTATTGTGTTGCTAATGCAATACACGTAGTTCAATTGATAAAAATCTGACTTCACAAAATATTCCAGAGAAAGAAGAAAATCAAAGTCAAATCCCCCATATTCCATTGAATCCCTACTTATTTCAGGAGATGATTTGTCTGTTAAAAGGCATATGCATAAGGATTTGCAAGATTTTTTGCTTATATCTTCCTTTATTGTCATTTGGAATATCTGTATATTTTTTTGACTCTCAGTCAAACAAACTGGACTGCATGTGAACAATTAGCTCTACATTTGCTGGAATTCATAAATACAATTACATAGTTTTAATGCAAAGAATGAGAGTTAGTACATATCAGAACCTTCATGTTTTAGCAGCAAATACACTCCATGTGTGATCTCTATGATCTAATGCTATTTTCTCACTATTAGATATGCCATGTCACCAGATCCAAAATACATTAGAATGTAACCACAACAGACAAATACATCAAACATATATCCTTAAAAAAAATGATTTTGATTGGAAGAATCCTAAGTAAAAGCATGAGTAATTCAAAAGTTTTGAAGAAGTTACTGTTAAAAAAGATTCTTTGTTCACTTTAAACCATGAGAGATTATTTGTAGCATACATACTTCCAGAAAGGATATTTTCCTCTTGATTCTGTATTTCAGTTATCTTACCGACCACATCAGTTCACTTTCATTTTATAAACCATAGGACTAGTTAGGATAAAAGAAACCTCAGATTCTTACCAGATCAATATATCTTCTGTTCTCAGATTTACGCATTTCTGCTTTGACTTTATTTGCCAGCAGCAATAGAAACAACATATTTTAACAGTTGCTATTCCAGAAAGAACCAAGTAGTACAGTATTTTCATGCTTATCTCCAAAAGACTATAGTTTCTTCTAGCTAGTTTCTTCCAGCTAGATGTGTGGGTATAAAAATCTCCATGAACTTCTGAACCTTTCAAAGCTGGACTCAATGCTAGTCATATATCCCCAAATCACTAACATCTGCTCTGTTGTTATCTAAGCAATTTTTTTAAGGTTAAGCCAAGAACCCCTCTACCTGTTTTCTGGAAAATAAAATGGTAGGAATTGAAACCTAATTTGGAAACCTGCACATTCACAATGTGCACTTTTCCAAATGTTATCTCCTCCAAGGATTTGGATCTACAATGGGAAGCAAGCATTGGGTCTTTATGTATAGGTAATGCATGAGATCTGAAAATTTCCAGATATTTCCATATACAGTGTCTTCCTTCACAGCTTGCAGGAAAAACAGGCTCATGTTTTGCTGTAATATGCCAAGAGATACGCTTTTAAGAAACATTTTTGATGCCACTAGTATTTTCACCAAAGCATGTTTGTCTGAAAACAACCAGCCAACTGTACCCACTTCATCATCCCTGGTACTCTGTCCCAATTCATTCGGTACTGACTGCTAACTGTCTCCTCTGTTGATGACTGCTCAGGACAAATTTTCTGAGACATAACAGCTGCCAAAAGTCAGTTTAGTGTCTGACAGAAAGTTTATCATAAAAGCATAATACGGTTTTCACTATGGCTGTATTCTTCATTTAAAAATGTGCACTTCGGGCACACACCTACCTACAGAGACACTACCTGGACTTTTTGTAGTGCAGAGGCTTCACACTGTATGCTGTCTGTACACGATAGAAACTCTGGCATTTGGGAAACCTATCATTAGTCTTATCAACTATACTGAGAAAACATACCAAAGTTATGGTTTTCACAGTAATGTTACAATGCAATGTGTGTCATTTAAATTTTTCGGAGCATCGTCACTTGTTCTTTCTCCTGCAATAGCTTGAATCACTCAGTCTGAATGGTATGTTGATTTCTTTTGACAAGAACTAGTCTGCCTTCTGAGCTTATGAGGAAGACAGCAAAAAAGTCTTGAGACCCTCAAAGTTAAACTGAGACTATACTGCAAAGTATTTACCAAGGACAAGAGGAGGCAGTACCCAATCTCTGACATCTATATTTGCTTGTGTGTGCTGAGTAGCCTGCATGGAAAGCACCACTAATCTTGAGGAGCAATTCAAGCATATCAATGAATGGCAACCAGATACAATGGAAAAACACCCGTAATAAAGAGTACTTCAATTGTACCTGAGGTGAATGATTCTGACTGAGGTCCATTTGGAGAGGTTTGTCTTCTCATTCTCACAATAAAATTATGTATAAAATGGAAGCCACATTATCATTAACATCTTTCAAATACTTTCAAATGTGCATTGGGTGCATCTTTTTCACAGATAGCCATGAACAGTATGTTTTATATTAGCGTGTATAGCCTTCAGACTTCTAGAACTACTATTGAAACAAATCTATTAGTTGTTTTCAGGCAAGGGTGATGGCTCACCTATCCTTGCATGTAGCAAAGTTTGTTTCAGAATTTACAGACACAAGCTTGCCCCACCAAAATAAATAAATAAATAAATAAATAAAACGTGTTTACAAATCCCGAATGGTTTCTTGTTCTTATGGCAGCACCAAACTGCCAAAACTCTATTTCCAGGGTTTCCATCTGTGAAGCCAATGGACAGAGGATAAATGAACACCCTGTAGCACTTTCAATCATTATTTTCATTGATTATGTCTAGGTTAAATAATGGGATGTATACCTATACCTATACAAAATGCAACTAATTGCTTTGCATTTCCCTCAGCCCCTTAGAATATACAAGTATACCCAAGCACCTCAACACTGATAACCTATGTAAAATGCAATAGGAAAAACTGGCCTAAACAAACAAAATGTTGATCTGCCTTTTATTAATTTCATTTTTTATCTTCTTGTATACAGACGTTTGACAGCTGTGACATTCACGGGCAATGCATTTGAGAAAGAAGACATAAATATTCAGAGACATATTAGAATGCTGTTCAATGTAAGCACCTGTCTACTTAGTGTTGACAGAAAATCATTTACTTTGCTTTATGCATGTTCTCTCCAGAGACTACAGAGGTCCTATTTTATTTAAAGAGCTGGTCCCAACATCAGTACTAGCTCTTGAAAATGCAATATATACAGCTAATTATATTTATTAAGGAAACAATTTTGCTTTATATTTTCAATACTACTTACACAATTGTTTCAACCTCTACTTCAGAATCTCTTTCCCCTGGGGAACTGAAAGAGGAAAGGGAAAAGGGAATGAGGAGTAGAAAATGTATGACCTCATGATGACTTTATTTCTGACATCAGAAAGGATGATATAGAATGTACAATATCTTGAAAATAATAGATCAGAAAATATGCATAATCAAAAAGGGATCTCTGCCTAATCTTTCTTTCAATGTCCAGTGCTCAGATAAATAGTTCCACTAACTTTAAGAATTGACATAAATAGAGCCAATTTATGTAAAAGTTAGGTAAATGAGTCCTCAACAGCAGGGTGTTTCTACAAACTATCTAAATCACTATGAAATATGTTTTTTTCCACTTTTTGATAGTTTGCCAGAAGCCCACTGGAAACAAGAATCATCTTATGACTAGGATTGCTGCAGCTCTCAAAAAATCTGTCTTGAAAAATATGGAACTCATGAATTTTAAGCCTGAAAGATTATGAATTCCTTAGAAGGAAAGGAAGGGAAGGGAAGGGAAGGGAAGGGAAGGGAAGGGAAAGGGAAAGGGAAAGGGAAAGGGAAAGGGAAAGGGAAAGGGAAAGGGAAAGGGAAAGGGAAAGGGAAAGGGAAAGGGAAAGGGAAAGGGAAAGGGAAAGGGAAAGGGAAAGGGAAAGGGAAAGGGAAAGGGAAAGGGAAAGGGAAAGGGAAAGGGAAAGGGAAAGGGAAAGGGAAAGGGAAAGGGAAAGGGAAAGGGAAAGGGAAAGGGAAAGGGAAAGGGAAAGGGAAAGGGAAAGGGAAAGGGAAAGGGAAAGGGAAAGGGAAAGGGAAAGGGAAAGGGAAAGGGAAAGGGAAAGGGAAAGGGAAAGGGAAAGGGAAAGGGAAAGGGAAAGGGAAAGGGAAAGGGAAAGGGAAAGGGAAAGGGAAAGGAAAGGAAAGGAAAGGAAAGGAAAGGAAAGGAAAGGAAAGGAAAGGAAAGGAAAGGAAAGGAAAGGAAAGGAAAGAAAGAAAAGAAAAGAAAAGAAAAGAAAAGAAAAGAAAAGAAAAGAAAAGAAAAGAAAAGAAAAGAAAAGAAAAGAAAAGAAAAGAAAAGAAAAGAAAAGAAAAGAAAAGAAAAGAACCTAATTTTTGGCCTGAACATTTTATTCCCTTTTATTTTACCTGACGTGAGTATGTAATGATGTTAACTCAGCCCTGATCACATAGCGTGGGTGAGTGGGGGATGTTTGAAGAGATCATAAAAATCTTCAGTGAAGCCTCAGAAGCTACAAAACCTTACAATGCTGCCACCTGTAGACCAAAAGTGACAACATCAGCTCCGCAGAATCGTTCTATGTGTCACACTCAACAGTAAAAAACAACATAAAAGGAGCACAAATGTATGGACAAAAAGACTCCTGCATACGGTTAATTTACCTGGTGAACTGATGGAGCAGCTACTTTGGTTTATCTAGTTCAATGCTTTTATATAACTTAATTAGAATTATCACACAGCGACCTAACCCATCTAGAGAAATTGAGCTGAAAGTCCAGATCCCATATGAATCCTTTTGCTCAATTAAAGCTAAGCAGTTTTTTACAGAAGATTTTTTTTCCATAAAATGCACACAAGGAGCAATGGAACATCCTATGCCTTTTTTTTTTCCACATTAAGGTAATTATGTAAAGGCAGTAACATTGACAATACTTGCTGAAATCAAAAATTTACACTGCTATTCCAGACATTTAGGCCTGTCGTTTGTAAGATACTGGCACAGTTTTCTTATGCTATGGGAGAAACATGGGTGATTAGACCTAATGCCTTCAGATATCTTCGTGATGCTCTCCTAATGTTAGCATTTACTAATAAAACACCATGAATAGTCTAGAAAATTAATTTCTAAAATATATATATTTGGAAAAAAAAAATCTGTATTTACACCTCCAATTGGCCTTGGTGTTTCCACTTATGCAATATTTATTGTCACTCCTGGCAAGCTCTCTCCTTTTTTAATCCTATAGTCCTTACTAAGAAGCTGATTCACCCAGATGGAGAAAAGTAGCCCCTTCATTGTCTTCCTTCTCTACTCTTAAAAAATAAAAATAAATAAAAAATGACAACAACACAATGTTCCTCACCTAATCTGCTGATGCTGATACTGTTGTATTGCATTGTATTGCATAGCTGTATTGTATATGATGCTGTATAGTACTAATGCTGTACTATACAGCAAATAAAACAAGATGAATAGGGCCCAGTGGAGGGTGAATGGGTGTGATGTTATCTCGTTAGCCATTGGGTAGCTGAAGATCACAGTGGGTTGAGCAAATCCCAGGCGCCTTTTCCTACTCCCAAGGCGAGTTCTGCATTTTACATTACAATTGCTGAACAAAATGCAGAAGCAGCACCCCGGAAGAATTCAAAGTAGACAGAAATTGTGCTGTCACCCAGACTGCAGAAAAAGGCAGGATTTCTGACACCCTCTAAGCTATTGGCTATCTGTCTGTAGCTCCTTGGAGACCCTACAAGTTTTTTTGGAGCACCCTTCCAAAGGAACTGACATTCCTCATGTCATACCAGAACACAAAGATACTATTCATCATCTCCCGGTGAGGTCCTTAAAAGTGGAGAGGACAGGAGTACCAACATGGAAGGAAAGGGGGCTAGAGTCACCCTCCATGGCTGTGGCAAACAATGCTGCTCACTACCTGTGCTTCCACTTCCAAGGGGAAGGAGGGAAGATGACCAGAATGCAGCTGGCTCCAGGACTGCCATGTGAAGATGAGACTTGAGACAGAAGTCTGAGAAGAAAGATTCAGTAGACCATGGAAGACGTATTAAGTTCCTGTGGTTTATGCTGGCTGCTTTTCTTTAGACCTTCCTGTCTGTCACATCCTCATTTCAATGTTTTGTTTCTGTCTGTGCATCTCAAACAATAATCTATGAAGTAGTCGGTTCTACAGTTTCCCAAATTTTTCTTCTTTCCCATCTTCTTTCCCACATATGCACTAACGAGATAACTTCCTACACCAGCATGAAATCTTTGGTATGTAGGAAAAACCCTAATTAACCTAAAGTTCCTTCTCACTTATTTTCATACAACCCCCATCAGCAAAGGTCCTGATATAGCTAACAGAACAAAACTGATGTTGGTAGACAATGTGGACTGTAGGATAAGTCCCACAAGCTGAGCAGGAAGTACTTAAGAAAGCTAGAATATATTCTTTTATTTTTTCTTGAAAGTAACATCAGGGTTATTTTTAAACATATTCATTAGTAGCTTCTTATTTATTATGCACATGCATAAACGTGAGATTAAGAGTTATCCTATTAAAATCAATAGGAATATTCCTGCGATTAAAATTTCATTTATGCTGAAATAGGGCCTTATATTCTACATACACTTCCATTCAATATGTGCATATTGTGAATATTAAATAATGTTAAATTACTCCTTTTTTCTTAATAGAATCAGCTTGACAGTTACAATGTTCAAGCACTAAGCAGCACATATTATGATGGCAGCTCCCTATCATTCAGTAATTTTCTCCCTTTTAATATTCTTGAATTTTACCTCTCACGAGCAGGTGAAATGATCCTGTCTTTGAAAAGTGATTTGGCATATTCCTTAAGACTAGTTTGACTATTTATTGATTGACTGTAGTCAATAAGACTATACTCTTACATGTATCGTTGTCTTTGAGCAGCATGAGTTTGTTTAGTCAAAAACAGCTGTAGAACTTTTTCTTGCTATCTCTTAGTTTTCATTAGGAGAATAGTGAAGGTGGAGAAATTAGTTCATCCTAGATTCCCTCTGAGAACAATAGGTAGGGCCATCAGCTCCACCATTACCATCATCATGTGTGGTTCCATGGCAATGGAATGGATGCCTGGAAGGAGTCTGAGGGGACAAGAAATCTTGCATTTCCCATTAGACAGTGGATCCTCTGGTTTTCTTCCTGGGCTTAAAGAGGACTGAAGATGAGATGCAGGTACAAAGATCTTTGCTACATTCTACCGAGACCCAAATCAGCAGCAATCTCCCTTTAAGCATTTTATGAAGTTGAAAGACCACAGGTTTAGCAGAAGAATAAAAGAAATTAATGAATGGTGATAGAGCTAACAAATTCTGGATATAAACACACCTTACTGTTATTAAATTTCATTACCATGACTCAGGCAAAGAAAAGGACCCCAGCGTCAGCTCCTGCATACCACTCCTTTAGGAATTATGTGTTGGGGCAGGCAGCGAGCCCAGAAAAAACAAGACATGGTCGGTCCTTGTGTCTTTCTACTGGAGATGGCAGGAGCTGTGTGCAGTCTTCTAGGAGCACAGATGTCTATGGATGTCTCAGAGAAAATTCAAAAAACTGTTGCCCATGGTATAACCTTCTGTTTCTGTAGAAACTTCTGTTTTTAGAAAGACAAAATACAAAGGTGAAATTAGTGCTCTCCTGCCACATAAGGGTTAGTACAGTATTTCTGTGACTCAAAAATAGATCTTATCTATAAACAGTCTGGATTTGGAAAGAAATATACATTACAAAGAGAACAAAGATCAGGCATATCGTCTATGATTCCATTAGTTATGACTTTATCTGACGACTTACAGGAAAGTCACAGTAAATCAACAATCCAGAGAATAATATACTCGTAAACATTAAAGATAGAAAAGTCCGTTTTGTAACAACCATTTATTTGCAGTGCATGATTATACTCTGCACATAGAAGGCAATCTATTATTTTGCCCAATCTCATTTTAAATTTCTCATCAAAATATCATCCTTTATAGATCTTAGTCTAATAGACTTAACATAGTTCAATCTAATTTACTAGGTAATATTATAATTCTGTAATAATCATCCGTATCAGAAAAGATGATTTCATTAGACTCCAGAAATGTATAGCTATATCAAAGTTAGGCTAGGCTAAAACTACAGATTAACTAAAATGAGACAGTAGTTATTAAATGCTGAACACTGTGATTAGGAAATACTGAAATGTACTAAATTCTTCTTGCATTTATGACTTGTTGTTTGTAGAATTAGCAACTTATTTAAATACTAGTTAGATTTAGCTGTAACATGTGCATTGATGTAAATACAATAGGACATTCCTAAGGGGACTTGCAATTTAAAAAAATAAAAATAAAAAAATCTATATTTACTACAGTAAATGTTATGCCAAGAAATTTTATAGCTAACAGAAACATAGAAAATTCTACACCCAAAGCTAGAAAACTCTTCCAGTACAAAGCATGCCTAATATATAGCCTCCCAAATACACAGTATATCCCTAGTAAAGTTGTAAATTATGGTTGCAAATGAGGCCACAAACAACATTTTGCTCAAGGCATGAATCATAAATTCAAACAATAATCATCTCCTGCATGAGGCAAAACTACTTTGTTTACTTCTTATACCCTGTTTCCTAAACATGAAGATGAAAGTAGGTCAAGTAAATTTAGCATCTTTTCACATGAAGTATGTTATGATAGCGGGTGGCACAGCCTAATTTACAATTACATGAGTTTACATGAATATTAAAATATGTGTTTTCACTGTGCTGTGTCATTACACATATTGACATTCTACCTCACAATGACACCGAATCATAGAAAACACCCAAGGTTTGGAGAAAGGAGGGAGCAGAGTGGAAAAAAATATTTACCACAATTGAAGCCTGAATGAAATTTTGACATTAGGAAAGAGCTTCATATGATGTTGAATGATATTTTTCAAACTTATTCTTACTATTTTTTGTGGATTTTGTTAGGTATGTTTAGAGAGTGCCTTGCAAGGGAAGAAGAGGGAAATTTGGAGAAACCACCATTTTCTTTTATTTCCAAAATGGGTCGATTTTATTGTAAATGTTTATCTGGAAAGAGCTTGTCTAAGAAACTTCCAAAATTTATTGGCCATTCTCAACCCTGGGTTCAAATGCAAAAGCAACTTCAAATCAGAGGCTGGAATCAGAAATGTCATCGTTCGTCATTCTGCCATTATTCACTGAGGTTTTAAATATGATTCACTTAGGAAAATTCCTTGAAATAAATGAAGTGATAAATTTTATTAGAATGATTTCCTTTTATGGAATACAGAAGGATTTTGGTCTGGGCACTTTTCCAACAGATAGACTACTGTAAATAAGATTTTCAGTTAAACATGCACTGCCAAAACCTCTGGACTTTCATACATACAAGTATGTAAGAACTTTCTGGAACAGACAGGGTCAAAAAAGTTTCTCATCAATTGAGGATGAATATTTTGTTGAGAGACTCGCCTATCAAGACCAGAATATGGCTTGCTTTATTAATATTAAACCAGCTTCTTTATCAATATTTGTTTAGTGACTTGGCTCAATACTTAGAAACAAGAGTAATCTTCAAGCAAGATTAAAGTCTGTTTCCAAAGAAGCATGCATGTCTGCATGCAAATGTGGATAAATGCACATACAAAATTTATACAATAGAACAGAAGAAAGGGAAAATGCCACATGCCAATGGTAGTGCCCTCCATACAAATCAATGTGTTGTATCATTTTAGTTGCAGAAAGTATTTAATAAAATGGTGTGTTCTAGTATACATTGAAATCATCAAAAGTCTAGTAGAAGTTGAATAAAGACAGTGGATTTCCTCTTGAGCTACAAAGCTTAAAGCTGCAACTCAGCAAGCTTCTTTGAAACCAGCTCTTGACCCAGGGACCAAGTCACATGTTTGAGACAAGAATGTGGTTAAATGCCTTGCTGAAGTACATTCTGGATGACAGCAGAATTTGGCTTGTCTTCTTACTTTTCAGGAGGTCACAGACTACAAAATGACTTTAAACTAAGGCATTTGATGCAGATTTTTATTGGTACTTAAAGAGCTATTGGTACTTAAATTAATACAGGTTTGACAGTCAGTAGTGACTGAGATAATTTAGTATTGCTAATTAAAGACAAGAAGCCAAAATTGGGAATGTCAGGAATAGAAGGCAGAGCACTTAGTAGGAGAAGAACAGTAAAGTTATCCAATTATTTAGTCTAATACCATACATTGCCTGTTGCGATGCTAGAAATTGTACTGGATAGTGAAAACAGGAAGATGAAAAACAGGAACATGAAGAAGGTGATTTCCACATGTGGAAATAAATGTCTCATGTTCATAACTGAGTATAAGCAAAACATCATAACTTGTGAAAAGCTACCAAGCTTTACCCAGTCACAGCAATTACAAGTTGAAAAAGTGAGGAGCAATAGAGCCAGAATGTGAAAGGGTTTAACTTTTTAATGAACTAAATAATCTTAGTTGTGATGAGATGTATGAATAGCAGAACACACCAGAAATTAAATATGAAGAAAATTTTTAGAAAGCATTGACTGAGAACAGAGATTACGGCCCCTACTTTCCATATGCAGAATAATATTTGACAAAGTATTTGAGATGATCTTCTTGATTGACACCTCCACTTAAAACAAAACAAAAATATTAGGATGAATAGTTTTAGGCTGCTCAGGCTTCTACCTTCAGAAACTCCTTAGGCACATGCTACCTTACTATAGTGAATACTATACTCAAAAAAATACAGTTTTGCTGTTTAACATGGCAGGGACTAAACTTCCACTGGCAAACAAACACCAGGTGAACTGAAAGTGCATCCATAATTATGAAGCTGTCCAAAGACAGAATTTGAACATAACTCCCAGAGCAAAAAATAATAAATAAATCTTGATTTAAAATAAAACAAAAAATAATAACAATAATAAATTCTTTGCTATGCATGAATGTACAGCATGAATATGCTTTCAAGATGGAAGCAAAGAAAATCTGAGACAACATAGTTCCAACTTTTAGCTGTATACTGATTGCAAACTATGGCATAAAGGTCTATATTCAATTTCTCTGGCCAAATTAAGACTGTGTTTATCAGATGCACATGTTGAGTAATCAGGTACTGTCATAATGAAATTTTAACTTTCTGCATCATAACTAGTGCAGAAAAAAAAACAGTTTTCACTATTATTGCCAGTCCAGGGTTTCAAAAATGTGTCCATTCTCCCAATAAATAAAATTTTAATGTAATTAATATTTACTTTATGTTCAGTAGATATTAGGGAAATGTTCATTATCTTAAATCTGAAGAAATCCTGTAGCAAATAAATGTGTAAGTCAATAAATGGGAGCTAAAGTCAATGAGGTTTTTAATGATTACTTCAGTAAAAAATGTTTTAGATTTTTAAATTGACAGAACTTCCTTTTTGACCAGGCAGTGGCAGTTTCCTGAACTAACACAGTCTGCCTGTTAAACCATGCCAGATTTCTGAGGAAACTTGCATGAAGAGGTATCTCATTCTAATTAGATTTCCTTATGATTTATGACAGAATTTGAATATGATAAAGTTATCTACGTATTTTGAAATTTGGAATGAAAGGCCTTCTCACAGGCTGAAACTTTGCCTATACTTTAAGGCCAAAATATTTTTTACAGTCCAGTTATAAACCACTAAAACAGGGAATTATAATTCTATCATGAGCTCCTCCTTTTCCATTTGCAATTGCTTTTCATGTCTGTGACAATTTCAACAACTACTTAACAAAATTCACCATTTTAATTTTTGTTGCAATAAAGAAGCAGGAAAAAAAGCGTCAACACAGATTGATCAGCCCCTGTTCTTTTGGTTAATATGTTCTTTGAATAATCACAGTTTGAGTCACAGGTACGAGTGATCTTTAAAAATCATCAGAGAATACACACAATATTTAGAAGACTGGACTGGTAGAATTAAATCATACTTTACAAGTAGGGCAATGAGATTATTATACAGTAAATAAAGTCATTCCAAATAAATTTAGCAAAAGCTGCAGAACCTTATGCTGAAAAAATAATAGGGCATAGTTATTCATTAGCTGCTCGTTATCCCAAGTTATCTGCAATTGAAGGTTGACACTGAGGCACTGGAACAAATCACAGTATAGGGTTAGTTACTGATGTATAGTTACATTGTACTCCTAAAATTACCTGTTTAGTATCTCAGCAAAATAAACCCTAATAAAAACTCTTGTCACTGCTCGGAAAGCCAAAAGGATTGTGAAATCTGAATGCAATTTTCATGCAACTGACACTTGCTCACTAGTTACTGACTAAAATACACATTTCATGCTGACCTCCAAAAAGCTTTAAAGGATAAACAACATTCAGCCAAAGTATAGAACAGTTTAAACACTGTTTAGAACACTGTTTAAAGCTTCACATCTGCACAGACAGTGAGCTTTGCACTTGTTCCAATCTCTCCTTCTAGGATTTTCTAGGTTCACAAATGTCTGCACTGAGAATGCAGCACATCAAAGTGCCAAAGTTAGAAGTTAGCATAAAAAATGTTCATATCTTCTCCTATGGAATACCAGCAGTGGATTTTCACCCTCAGAAAATATTTGCCTTTCTTGGATGTAGCCTGCATTTTAACAGTAGAGAAAAAAAGAACTCTCAAGTTTCACGGCACAATGTTTAAAAAGTATATGTGCTCTCCCAGGCAGCCTTACTCTATTAAAGTGAAGGTATTCATGCTAAATACCTTGACAGCTAAATTCCTTTTGAGTTTTTGCATGCAACAGGACACTTAAGTCTATAGCTAACCCTTGCCTTGGTGAGTAACCCAGGCAAATATATCACTTGCTGAAAAAATTCTTCCAGTATGGCCTAAACTGTTGCCAATTTTGGTGTAAGATCATTCTGAGAGAAGTGATGTATTCCTACAGTCAGCTTGCAGACTTCTCATAAGCTTGACATCCAACCTAAATTAGCTTTGGTACCAGAGGGATCCTGTCCCACCAGAAGGATTTCTCCTCCTTCTTCATTTAACTCACAAAAAGCAAGCAGAATCTAGCTCTGGGCCATGAAAACCAAGCAACTTCAAGAAGACATTTTTCATGGCAGCAGATATAGGACAGAAAGCAGCAGGCCCCCAAAACAGTGTCTACAGTGTCTATTCTAGAGAATGTTTCATGTTATGTGTATGAAAAATAACAAATAAATGCCATATAGCTTTTTCCAAACAGACAAATATATCCCCATAGAATGATATACATATATATACATAAACATATTTATAAAGATTAGTACTTAATACTTCCCTAATGCATTCCTCCTAAAGATCTCAAAATGCTTGCAAACTCTTTTCTTTTGAAACATATCTCTGGATATGCATTCACCATCCATGTATGTTGTTCTTTTTTAGAGTACATTTCCAGAAAGTTCTTACTGGCCAGAAAATTAAAAAATGTGAATTTTAAAATTCCATCAAATGGTACTCTCTGATGTCTTCCTTCCCCATATCCGTTTTCCTGTAAAGACCATCATCCCCCCTTGCATTTTGTTGTAAAGGCCAGGGGCATAACATTCTTTCACAGAGCTACATACATGTAATCAGTATGCAAACAGAGGAAAAGTAACAAGCAAATGGGACATGCCCCACCTTTACTATTTCCAGGTAGAAGTTTTATTGATTTATTGATTTTAAATGTGAAGGGTTTTTTGTTGTTGTTGTTGTTGTTTGTTTGTTTGTTTAAGAATAAGATTAAGCTTCTAGTACTTTATGCATTTCTCTTAATCGGAGTACACAACACCACCACAGTTCTTTCCAGTCAAACAGAAGGGGCAAATCGATGTTGAATCCCATGTCCCAGTGTGATGACAGATCAAACTAATATCTGAGCATTTTTAGCTGTGATTATCAGTGAAAGTTACAGTTGTTCTATAGTTATGGAATAGTTGATGAATGAAGCAGGTCCACAGAAAACAACATTTAAATCTAATATGTGGGATGTTATCTTTCATGACTAGTACTCTGCTCTTTTCTAAGTGTATGAGTTGGCATGTTATGCTATTAAATAGCAAGTGCAGCTTGGTAAAGAGAAATAATAAAAGGATAAAAGGAAAATAGAGAGGAAATGGGAAAGACCTGAACCACAGCATATCTAAGCTTCAGTTTATTGTAACAAACAAGGAGGTACACTTTCAATTGTGTTTAAGAGATAAGAGTCAAAGGAAAGCTGTTTCTGAAAGAAGCAGTTAGAAAATTTCTTAGGACAGCTGTTAGCTGTTTGGTATTGAATTTACACATTTAGAAAATAATAATAATAATAAAAGCTAGTGAAGTCACTTAGTTTCTCTTCTTCCCTCTCGTAACCTGCTATACAAACTTTATTAAAACAAACTTTATTAAAAAAAAAAAAGTCTCTAATACTCTCACTTAAATTTTGTGCTTTGAAGATTGTATTGATCTAAACAATAATGAGTGAAAATTTGTAACATACTGCATATTAAAGAGGTTTTTTTTTTTAGCCCTACGGCTAAAAACTGACCTTTAAAATGGCGGAGTGACCAAACTCTTGGCATGGCTCTGCAGAAGACTACAAGCAATTTCTCCCAAAATGACTTTTTATACACTGAGATCTTTGAAGATACCTTTTTTACAGAAAAAACAACAACAACAAAAAAACCCTACAAATTCAGGGAATCTGACTGAAATGAAAATTGAAAATTGTCTCAAAATCAGATCATAAAGAACAAGAAGCCTGATGTAACTGCCTTTCAAATAACAGGTCAATGTTTGTCATGTATAAGTCCCCTTCATTACCTGTGTCACCACCAATTTACACATCCTTCACACACCTGAAGCATAATATATCAGACTTGTATTCATAAGTGTATCCTCTAATGCAAATCTGTCTTCAGTGTAAAACCAAGGCTTCTGTGCTGTAGGTGGAAGGAAGGGTGAAAAACACTCTACCAACAGATAACCATCTGGCAGATTCTCTTTCCCTGCTATCTCCATGTGATTTTTAACACTTTACAAAATGTCATTAAGCAAACAGAGAAGACCACAAGCAAACGTCTACTTTCACAAAATCATGTTTTATAAACTGTTGGAAACACTGACATGTAATGAAACCCTATTCCCTATATACACCTTCCTCTTTGTAAATGATTTGCTTCCCTCCCTTCATGTATAAATAAACAGAAATGTGTCTGTATATTTAGTGTTGCTTTTTTTTTTTTTTTTTCTTTGGTCATCATAATCAAGGGCTATTACAGCAATAGATCTTATCTCTAGAATGGCATTCCCCTTGCACCTTCAGTTCAGATTTTTGTTTATGCTTGGCTGCAACTGTGGCTGTTTCTGATAGTTTTAGGTCAGCCATGACAGACTACGGGTGACACTAAATAAACAAGCTGGGAGTCTGGGACCAGGAAGGAATGATACTGGTACTCAGAGTTAGATTTTTTTTTTTCTAGTTAATCAACAGTTTTATTCAAAATAACCCACTGTGTAACTGGATGTCTGAATACACATATTATGCTGTAAGGCTTAAAATAAATAAGTAAATGAAGAAAAAACAACTCATATAATCAATCAGAAAGAAAAAAAAAAAACATGCTCAATCTTACTTTGGGTTATAGTAGGCCACAAAGAGATTTATTTGTTTGTTTAATTTATGTTCAACCATTTTTTCCTCCTTCTTCCTTTCTTTCTCTCTGTTAAATTCCATTGCAGTAAATTGATCTGAGTACAGTCTGGTGTGGATACTTCCTTATGCCTGCTCAAGAGGGATAAAAACTTCAGTGACCAATTTACAAACTACACTCCATGGAAAAAGGGGTAAAATGAGATCCAAAAAGAAGGAATAAACCTTAAAAAATGTGCACCCTAGGGCTCAAATGCCAAAGTAATAATAATAAAAACCTTATTCTTATGCATTTATTTCATCAACTTTAAGTCAGTGTTTGATAAGGAAGAATATGAGAACTGACTCTTTTAATGCTCAGATTGGTGGCAGGTGGCAGTCAAACTCATTGCAATTTCTAGTGGACAAACATTCATTTAAGAAAACAAAACAAAGTATCTCAATGTCAATCTTCTTGCAGAAGTCCCCACAAGCAAGTGAATGGTTAGAAAATCTTCTGTACCTTTACTTCCACAGAGGTGAACTTTCTGGGACTAGATTATTCATGTTATGAACTGGTTAATGAGAAGAAACTGTTGTCAACAAACTCTCCACTAGGATGCCAAAAGATGTCTGGGTCCTGTTTAAAATTCAACTAACTTGAAACACTAAATTACTAACTATATTCTTTCTTAAGCTCATCTTGGTCACAGCAATCCCGATGCAACCTCCAGTAGCTACCTAAACTAAAACATGGAAGCATATGGAAATACATGTGTGAGTATGATTTTCTTGAGCTATGCTATGCAAACTGCCAGAGCCTGTCCTGATCTCTTTGAAAACAAACTACCAGGTTAACAAAGTGTCCAAGTCCAACATTGCTTAGGGTTATTTTATTTTTAAATTGCTTCTAGAACCACCAAAATCATCTTAGTTAAGTGTATGACAACCCAGGTCTTTAGAATCAAACCTTCACCAGGACTACTACGGTTAAATTAACTACATGTTTGCTTCCTGGCCAGATTCAATAAATATGCATATATTGGCACAGCTGCATCTCAGCATGCATACTTAAATTAAAAATGTTTCCTTTGATGCCCTGGCAATTCTGGCATTCATTCACTTTGCCAGAAGCTGCATCACATCACAAAACACTTGCCCTGTCATCATTAAAATGTACAGTCATGAAAATGTGCAACCAGATCAGATCCTTGCATTACCTATGTAGTAACCTAAAATCATCATTTGTTCCACAAAAGGATGCTCCCATGTCCTTCGTAACTGAAAGGTATTCTCATATGCCAAAGAAGCTGAATTTGGTCAAAACAGCAAGTCTCACACTGACATTTGTCACAGTCTTCAGTGCATATCTCAAATGCTATTTTAATAACTACAGTTGCACTTTTCATATAAAAATTGAAGAATTAATTGGTTTTGTTCTCTCTACTTGACATTAGAAGTTTTATAGAATAATGACCTTTCTGGTTGCTGATGATAAATTATTAACTATTTTTACCAAAATAAGGGAAATTTAAATGTATACAGACTTTCTAACAAACACACTGAAAGGCTGATAAATGATACACATTTTTTCTCACTATTCACAACTACTTGTTAAATTCCAGTTTAGGCATCAGAGAAGAGAATAGTATAGACAGACTAGTATAACTGTCACACCAATAGGAATTTCAATCAACTTGAAATGCTTGAATGAACAGAGGCCATGAAGATAGGTACCATGTTTCTGTTTCACTGATCCTGTGATTATGATGGTCAAAGAAAAGACTCTGACTAACTTTAATAGCTTCACATCTCAAGCCATATGATAAGGTCCTCTGAGAAGCTCCTCAAGACACACCCTTTGCGTGAAATCTGAGTCACTGAAGCCTATACCAAAACTTTGCTTACTTCACTGGACTAGAATATCATGATATTATTAGATACTGTGCACCAGACTGTAAAATTTTAGTAAATATTAGCTTTTATTGAATCATCTGCAGCAATGTAATTGAGGATGGAAAGAATAATATCAGCTAAAATACAAACAGCTTATCTTTATTTTAGTATGGAGTACTGAAAGTATCTTAGATTAGGAACATACATTTATTCATCTGCTTATGAAAATGAACATAAAGAAATGATAGTCAAAATAAGTGTTTCTTTACTGTGAAATCACAAAGGCCAGAACTGGCAACAGAAACTGTACTCTGTAAGCAGTAATAATTACTGGTTGATGATGTTCATTGGATCACTGAAAGAAGGCAGTCCTTCTCATTGTGATAGTTTTCTATTGCACGTTAAGAAATGGCCAGATGGTTCTGTGACAGCCTCTTTCCTTGCTGTGCTGGACTTCTGTATTGGGCAACACGTCTAGGAATCTCACAGTGTGGGTGGGTGGGGAGGGATGATATTAGGGAAAATGATCAGATTGGGTGTTGCCCTGGAATTAATGTGCTTTCTTCTCTTCATGCTGAAATTCTCTGGGAACTCGAAACATCTCTGCTATAATGACTAATTATGCTTCATGTCTATGGTGGAAATCTACCAGCTGAAAAATCCTTGCATGTGCTATCTAAGATCAGTGGAAAGTAATGAAATAAGCAGTCACCCTTTCTGTAGATGTTTCAGGTATCCCCTTATTCCTCCAGAAGTTTGCAAGGGTGGGTTGGTCTGTGACTGTTCTGTTGTGAAAGAAAGAAATGAATTCCTCCTTTCTTCCACTTCAGTCTACTGTGAGATATTTAGGAAAGACCTTCCGAGGACAAATACAATTGAAACTTCATCACGCCTTTTTTTCCCCATATTGAATTTTATCATGGCTTTCTTGGACTTACGATTTTTGTTAATATTTTCAGAATGTGATTTTTCTTGTCATTTTCATTTTACAGAATTCACCAAAAAAAAAAACCTCTTCCATAGCTATTTGCATAGCAGCACATCACAATGATATACCCTTTCCAAACCAAATAGGGTCCAATAGGGTGGATTTGCAAGTAAAAAAGTTCTAAACTTATTCTTATACAAACATCAAATGAAGGCAAATACAATCCTTACAGTGAAATTCATCATTATGCTTAATCTAGACTTAAAGAGGGTAAATTCAGATTGGGTATAATGAATAAATTTTTTCACAATGAGGGTGATGAGACACTGGAACAGGTTGCCCAGAGGAATTGTGGATGCCCCATCACTGGAAGTGTTCAAAGTCAGGTTAGATGGGGCTTGAGCAACCTGATCTGCTGAAAAATGTCCCTGCCCATGGGTAAGGGGGTTGGATAGATTATCTTTAAGAGACCTTTCCAGCCCTAAACATTTTAGGGCCAGTTCTCTGCAGCTTTCATAACTTACTTGGATGTAGGACTAGAAGGTGTTTTGAGTAAGTCTGCAGATGATGCTAAATTGGGAGGAGCTGTTGACGCCATTGAGGATTGAGAGACCTTGATGAGAGATCTTGAGAAATTAGAGAGCTGGCAATCACCTACACTATGAAGTTTAACAAGAACAATTACCAGATTCTGCACCTGTGACTGGGCAACCAGGGATATAAGTACAGATGGGGGAATGAGAGGCTGGAGGACAGCCCCACAGAAAGGGATCTGGGAGTTTTGGTCAACAGCAAGTTAAGCATGAGCCAGCAGTGTGCCCTTGCAGCTAAAAGGGCGAACTGTACCCTGCGGTGCATCAGGCACAGCATTGCTAGCCGATTGAGGGAAGAGATTGTCCTACTCTGCTCTGGTGCAGCCTCACGTTGAGTACTGTGGACAGTTTTGGATGCCACAATATAAGAAGGGCATAAAACTATTAGATGGTGCCCAAAGAAGGGCTATGAAGATGATGAAGGGTTTAGAGGGGAAGATGTACAAGGAGTGGCTGAAGTCACTTGTTTGTTCAGCCCCGAGCAGAGCAGGCTGAGGGGAGGCCTCATGGCAGCCTGCAGCTCCCTCACGAGGGGAGCGGAGGGGCAGGCGCTGAGCTCTGCTCTCTGGGGACAGCGACAGGACCCGAGGGAACGGCATGGAGCTGGGACAGGGGAGGGTCAGGCTGGGTGTTAGGGAAAGATTCTTCACCCAGAGGGTGGTTGGGCACTGGGACAGGCTCCCCCCCAGGGAAGTGGTCATAGCACTGAGCCTGCCAGAGCTCAAGAAGCATTGGACAACACTCTCAGACATAGGGTCTGACCTGGGAGTTGGACTTGATGATCCTAGTGGGTTCCTTCTAGCTCAGGATATTCTACGGTTCTATGATTCATTCTATGATTCTATAATGCTATAAACCTATTTGCAGATAAGGAAAAAAAAATCTGTATTGAAACTGTCAGCTGTTTTTTGTTTTGTTTTGATTTGGTTTGATTTTCCTTGATCAAACACAAACTGAAGAGAGAAATAAAATCTCTCATTTTATAGCAAAATTGTCAGCCTACCAAGAAAAGAACCTAGAAATCAAAATCATTTTATGAGGCAAGATCTACCAAAGTAAAACCAGAACAAAGGAACATTAATTGGACACCACATTTATTAGAAATTATAATCAGATTCTTTTCAGATATATTTAATAAAATTCCGCTGTACCTCTGTGAGAATATAACCTCTATGAAGTCATCAGTTTTTTTAATCTTGGGTGTCAACACAATGAATGATTTGCTGTACTCTTAAAACCACTTAGATAACTAGAGATCTAGAAATATCAAAGACAGAATTATCAAGGCTCTAAATTTTCTCCTGAACTTTAGAGGCTATTCTGAGTAAGAAAATATTCCATTTATATAATGGACAGAATATTATTTTCTGAAAAACACAGTTGGATTAGTGATTAAAGATTGAACTTCAATTTTAGTCTAGTTAGACTTTAGAAGAACCAATACACTCTTCTATTTAATAGAATGAGAAAGTATTTCACAAACCCTAAATGTGCTATGTATAATTGTAAACCTAGAATACATCTTTTTTTATGTTAAGTGCTCCTATAAAGTATGGCAGAATACTGAACTACGCTGGCAGAACTGTCAGCTTCAAGGGGATCACTAGGATTTTTCTAAGCCAAATTTGAACAAATTTTCCAAATTTTAAAATTTGTATTGAAAATAAGATCCAATTCATGATCATTAAAACAATAAAATACAATTAAAATAAATAAAACAATAAAATGCAATAAATTTGTTTTTCTCATTAATACAAAAGCAGTATAGTAATAAATACTCAATAATACTTCCTCTAAGATACAGGGAACATAAAATGGATTAAAATGATGAAATAAAGTGTTTTAAATATAGTAGCAAAAATGAAAAATACTGGCTTCTTACCAAGAAAACTTAAGTGAAAGAGGTATGATCCTCTGAAATTATTTGAAATGAGTTGAACTGTATTTTCAATGGAAAACTTCCACAGGAAATTTCTCAACCAGGACAAATACAGGTACTTTTCTCTGAACTCTTCCTTCCATGTTTGAGTTGTGTTTGCATATTTGTTTTTTTGTTCCTGAAGCTACAAAATAATAAAAGTAATCATGCATTCTTCAAGGATCCTCAGGAGGGTATTAAATTAAACTGACAGCACTGATACTGCTATTCATGTTGAAATAATTAGCAATTCCAAGGCTATTAATGGTGTATTGTATCACTATTTTAGACTGGATAGGATGAAAGTAAAAACCTTTTGGTGACTTTTGCTCCTACTAAAATTTAATTAGCCTTACTTACTGACCTCATGTTTTATGTAATGGTACACTCCAAAATGACCTCATAAATGGCTACTAATATAAAGGTAAAGCCTTCCTTTTTTTCTAAATACTAGCATAGCACAAAAGAATTTTTTTAACTACTTTTGCAAAGTATTCTTGTAATTGCTAGCATTATACATTTCAGCATTTCCTTTGGGACCAACTGACTTCTGATTTAATTGAAGCAAGAATGCCTCGGTTTGACAAGGTCACTTTTTAAAAGTGTAGTACTGCACGGGAGTTTTGATTTTTCCTTTCTGAACTAGCTTTAACCTATAAAATCATTGATAAAGAATTATATCTTTGCCATCAAATATTAGAAAAGATTAAAAGTGAAAATGCTACCATTAATGGACATAAAATTTATGGATTATGATGATCTGTACTTAATGTGAAAGGCTGTACCTCATTAGTGAAAAAAAAATGAAACTGTGGCCAATGAATGTCAGTTTTCAGAAGCTTTCAGAAGTTTTCATCAGGTGTTTCATTCTGCAAATTTAGACCCATAGGGTCAAACTGATTCCTGACTTCACTGTAATCAGAATAGCTGAAAGTGTGTTATTGGTTTACCTTCACAAAAGAAGCAGGGGGAAATAACCAGATTAAAAGCTCCAATCAACAATTTGAGTCTCAAAATAAAGATATGACATAGCATGTTCTGCCTTCATTTAATCACATAAAATAAAACAAATATAAGAGCTAATAAATAGGTATTGAAACCAAAAGGTCTCAAGAAGGAAATGAGAAGCACATTTTTAACAATAAAGCATTTAGCTGTTCAAACATATCACCAAAGATGGAGTGAATTTTCATCACCTCAAGCAATTACAAAACTCCACCTGACAAAAGCACAGTACATGTGGGAATCTTACAGTTTCAGAAATTAGGAAAATACAGCATTTCACATTAATAGAAATGACTCCTTCTAAAAGTCTCTTTTGGAATGCAATCTGGATCAACCCCTCCACCTGATTCATAAATGGAAGCTCAAAGATGTTTTGAATTTGTTTTTTCATTCATTATTTTTTCACAGCTGTCTTTTTATATTATTTCTTTTGTTCACTATTTCATTATAAACGGACAGGGAAAAGGACAAAAGAAAATGACTGGAAAAAAAATAATCAAATCAAAATCTTCAGGGAGACATTTTGAATACAATCACTTTTCAGAAAATGTGGAATAAAAAGGCCTTCTTCAAAGTGAGGTTTTTAGCAGGACTTTAAAAGAGAGTGATAATTCAGACTGACAAACCAAATACAGAAACAAACTTTCTAGCTATTTTATGAGAAGAATATCATGGAGAGATTTTAGTCCCTTGAGAAGGTGTTTTTTTCACCTTAGTGAAGTTTAAGAAAAATGATATCTTTATTTCTGATGAATTTATTTCACTTAATAAATGGAAACTGAAATGCAGTCTCTGAAAACATGCAACTAACCTATTCCTTTGCTGATTCTTACATACAAAAATAGAAGAGCGACGACAAGCAACACCATCAAGCACAGAAATCCTCAGTCTTTAAACACAAAGCAGTGGCATTTTTCATTTTTTCCAGGAGCACAAGTCAATTATACTTCAGTATAGTTCTTCTTCCATGTATTTAAATTAGAGAAAGTATAGCTAATTTTTTAATGTAAGTGAAAGAATTTTCTGTTGAACATTTGGAAAGAGCAGACATCATCCATTCAAAACTCCCATGGGCAGAATTTTTAACACTGGGCCTTGTACTCTGTTCACCGTATCTGTGCATGTCTCTCATGCATGCATACATTTGTCCACAGGTCAGGAACCTTCCAGGGTAAACAAATCAGAGTCCATGACTAATTATTGACACATATTGCAAACTGCTAAACAAATTCCAGCACACTATTTTTGAATTCATGTATCTATGAGTCACATTTACATAGATAAAACAACTGTATTTGATATTTTCTGTGCATCAATACATGGTTTTGGACCAGCACCTATTAGTGCATATACAAATGTATGTTTTGACCTGGACAAAACTTTGGTGTGCATTGATACACCTCTTGAGTAAAATTTGGGTGGCAATGTTCGCCTTATTTTTATGCGATCACTATGATGACCAGAGGATATCTCTGAAATCTTCTCTATAGACATTTTGATTTTATAAGATAATGTGGTGTATTATTTTATTTTTTACACAACTGCCCAAAGGCATTTAAATATTTCTGAAGAGAAAAACAACATAACAAACCTAAATATTCCCACAACGAGCTATACAAAAAAAAAGAGTTCCAAACTTTCCAAAGTATCTTAATGAGGGTTAAAGGTCACTGCTAAATAAAACTGAGAAACAGAAAGGACCAGGATCCTGTTTCCATTTTAATGTGCCTCATGTTTATGTTTTGCTTTCGGCAGGGGAAAGGCTGAAACAATTCCACTTACAAGGAGGTTACAAACAGGCTGAGTATTGCAGCTGGCTTGAAGAAGAAGTTTGTGCTCTATAGGGCTAAGGTGAATACAAGTTCACACAGAACAGACATATGTTAAGCACAGGGCTTATAGCTGACATTTCTGCTCAAATCCTTTTCTAAAAATTACAATCTCGGTTGTGGCCTAAATTCCAGTTCCTTTAAATTATGTTTCACAGTCCCAACCCAAGAATTTTAATTTTGTCACAGTTATTAAAACTCTGATTTTGTGGAAAAAGGATTCATTCCAAGGATGTGTTGTGCCTGCAATTAGCATAACATTAAACAGAGGAAGATCTTAAATTCAAAGATCCCTGGAATAGGAAACAATTGCTAAGGCTACCCATCAAAGCAACATGGTGAACCCTAACCTTTGTTTAATTACTTCTGAATTCTAAGTCCTGCAAAAAGCCTGCTCCTTTTCTGAATTTGATTTTGGTGGCTTGAAGCCAGTGTTACGATTCTGAAGAATTATTTCCTTTTAAAAAAAATATATACTGCTGTGCTCACCACATTCTGCTCCAACTCTCTATCCACACAAATACATGGTAATTAAAATAGTACATGCGTCACATTAAATTGTAAACATTTACCTTTAATCAGCATGTTCACCTTAAAAGCTACAACCAACAAAAAAATTCTTATGCAGAATATAGGGTGCTTTTGGATATTAGTTCTCAATAAAGAACAGTTCTTAGCTGAGATATAGCTAAATGAGTCTAAACATAGCTTCTACAGCAATGGCCACCCTTAAAGATGAAACTCCAGAAATTTTGGTGAAAACTCCAGTAATAATCACATTATTTAACACGACAGTTGCATACTCTTAAGAACAGGGTAAACTCTCCTAAGCTGATTTATAAACCAACCTTAGAAGAAATTTCAGTGATCACTTTTCCATGGCCAGAAGCTTTAAAATGAAATTCAAAGTGGAAGGGGTAAAATGAAACCCCATACAACTTGATAAATCTTATTGTTATGACTCCAGAAAACCCATATCTTCAAATGCTCCAAAACTACTTGTCCATTGGTTCCAGTTAATGAACAAAAAATGCCTCCTTGTGAAGGACTGAAGAAAAGCATGTTTATGCAAGCAGGTTTTTATCTTGAAAGCTTGCCAAATAAATTACCTTTGAATTTAAGAAATAATATCTTACTATCTTACTGGAGAGATATCACCCTACCAGCTACAAAAACATAAACCTTATTAGCAGTATTTGTGTCATCAATCATAAGTGCTTTCATTCATATAATGGTATATCAAGAAACACCCATGCCAAGTACTTGATTTTTCATTATGTTCCTGAATCACATTAAACAGTTTGTGGGAACTTTGGAACACTCGTTTACACTCTAGACTTTCCTTTTTTACTTGTCTTCCTGTTAGACTCTAAATGAAGCTAGCATGAGTTGCATTGCACTTTCTGTTCTGTACTCATCCTGATGGAGAGAGAGAGACAACTACCTTGTTTGACATAAGTTACTTTATCACCGACAAATATTTTGGTGGACCAGTGGACAAATGTGCCACTGAGTTTTAGATTCATGCAGACAATGTGTCTCAGTGAGTTGATAACAGGAATCACCTACTGCTGTAGAAAGGTATCCCTATTCTTTTAGCTGCCTTGCGTAACCTGAATTTAAGTTAGTGTGCTCTTCTCACTATTCTATTAAAATTTTCCAGGATAGACAAGTGCTTACTCATAAGCAGAATGGTTGTGAAGTGCTCTCCTATGTCAAATAACTTTTCGTTCTAGCAGATTGCCAGAGCCTGGAGCGCACCAACCCTTCCTAGGGCTTTAACTCTGGGAACAAATGGCCAGCTCTCTGATTGGAGAGATCTGTCCAAGAAGTCTCAGCTGGCTTTGGAGATCTTTGAAAAAAAGCTGGAAGAAGATGCAACAGGAGTTCCTACTTCATTCAGCTGGGGGATGTTTTTAAGAGAAGAGATGAAGAAGAGAAGAAGAAGAGAAAAAGCCTAATCCAGGCCATTAATACCATTAATAGAGGGTTTACACATGATATTTTTAGGATGACAATCAGTTCTGACCTCCCCTTCCCAGCTATCTTCATCTTTTTGAGATGCAATGAGAATGATCGGAATCTGCAGTGCTTAAATTTCATCAAAACATCTGTGCTGAATATCATTTGCAAACAAAATGGTGGGTCGAAATATCACATTAGTGCTATTTAAAAAAGAAATGAAGTGGTAAAGCTACAGCTCATGGAAATTTTTTGCTTTAGTGTCTGTCTGAGGAAAAGTAAATATTTCCAGGTGCCCTTAAGAGCTTCTTAAAGCCAGAATGAGTAACTCAGTGATGCTCTTTACCAAAGGAGGGTGAAACTTTGCTTGGGAGATAAGACTTTTTTATATTCTTCTGTACTGGGCAGTCTGCCTCAGATCTCATCAGGCATTTCCAAATAATAAATGGAATCCCACACTCCAGTTCTTTAAGAAATTTCTGGCAACTCAGATTTACCAGATCATTCCACTACTAATAGAAAAAAAATAGGGATAAATAATTACAGTTCAAAAATGTAGATTTGGCATTGGAAACATTAACTCGGATACAACATTATGTAGACAGAATATTCTAGTGAGAAGTCTGAGTGATAACTGCACCACTGAGATTTATCTGAACATGCATCTGTTTTAGCTTTTAAGAGGACACACTCAAGATCACCTTTGCAGTTTGTTCAAACATCGAGCCCAAGTTCAGTGAGTTGTGCCGTGCTGGTATGTCTGTGCTGTGTTTAGCATACCACCAAACACCATGAGGATGGGCTGCCTGAAAGTATGCCGGTGACAGCTCTTGTGGAAGACAGAAAATAATGTAGACATATTCAGTGACACAGATATTTAGTTGGTGTAAAACTGTCATAGCCGTTGATTTCAGCATATCTTTGACAATAAACCCAATCCAGGAATTTCCCAGCGTTGTTTCTGGTATTCTGTTTTGTGGTGCTCAGATGTTCACCACAAAATCCTGTGAACACCCTGGAGATAATTTCTCTTTTCTTCATCAAACATGTCATTCTTTGTTCCATGGTTTTCACAGTTCTCAATGAAAAAGAGAAAAATACCCTTTGAACCAGGTTCTAAACAGCCAAGAAATAACTAACAATGGAAAGGACTGTAGTCACCACAGGGAAAAAGCACTTCTGCTAACACTCCTAAAAGTCCCTTTACCATGTACTCCTACTTACTTTGTAATGATTGCATGTTTTCCCTTTGGGCCCACTAAAGTATTTAATTGCAATTACACTCATTTACATAGCAGATGAGGCTAATTGCTGGTATTAGTTACCAAATGTATGCTTGTATTGTGAGGGTAAAAAAATGCCCTACAGAAAAGAAAACGACTATGCCTCTAATTAAGGAGCTATGAGTCAAAGTGAGCTTGTTCAGAGATGTAAATATAGAATCAAGTGCTTTCAGAGTTCCGTAGTGCATTTTATTATAACACCAGTTCCCATATTCCAGAGGTAACACTGGCAGACCTCAGGGTAAATACAATGAACTATTCTCACTTTCTCAGGAGCAGGGATGATGGGCACCACAGAAAAGCTCAGAGAGATCTAGATTTCTAAATTTTTTAATTAGAAATAATGGGAATGTCGTATTAATAAGGTTCTTTGTGTATAACAGATACACTGAACTTATTATTTTAAGCAGTCCCATAACCTTTTCTTTTGGCCTAATTCCCAGGAAAAGTTTTTTTGACTATTCAGGGCTCAAACAGTTGCACATCAATGGACTGCATTTTGCATGCAATTATACACAAGGACTTTTAAGATAATATACTACTAGAGTGAATGTGAGCAGCACTGGGCTAAGTGGAAACCCAGATGAATAACAACGGCAGTACTTGGCCCTGGAGAACATTACTAATATAAAAATTCTTTTAAGATTTGTATCTATGTATCTATCTAGAGAGAGAGAGAAAGAGAGAGGGCTAGTCCCGGATGGTGGAATGAAAATTTGTTAATTTTAGTTAGCTTCAGGAGGTCACAGTGAGAACAGAAGTGTGCCCATCAGTATCCCTTGGACAGGGTTGAAAATCTCCCCATAAACATTTGAAAAATTAACACTTTATCAAACTGTGCCTTAATTTTTTCTTTTTCCTGGAAGTCTACCAAATCTTGACAGCAGTGAAGCTGTGGGTGTGCAGAAGCATTACATACCATATTTACTATTATCATTTTTAGGTAGTTTCCCATTAGTCTGCTATGTTTTGCCGATATTCAAAATTGAAGTTCTTTTGGTCTGGGGGCAGGGAACGGAGGCATCCTTTTCTCTGTGTTTATATATTACCTAAAACACTAGGAATTTGACTGGGGTTATGATATGAACACTTAATATGTGTTCTGGTAATAGAGATGAATATAAAAATAAATGAATAATGTGTGCTCAATTGATTTGGTTTCTTTCTGACTTTTCTTGGATTTATATCTCAATTTTCCCATCACTAAATCTAGGAGTCATCACTGGTTGGAGAGTAGTTTACCAGGAGAATGAAGGGTTATGAACTTCAACAGACGTTACAAAGCCACAACCATATAAAGTTATACCTTCTCTGATCTACTCCTCAGCTACAAAAAGCAAAAGTTACTATGGCATTTACTTTCTAAAAGAAACACTTCTTTAGATTTCTGCTAAGACTAAATTCACTTCAAACAAATCTCTAAATTTACCACTTTGGTTCCATCTTTGATTACAAACTGTTTCTGCCTCCCACCAAAAAATAATTGCCACTCCCCCCCCCAAAATAAATTAAATAATTCCAACCTCAAAACAGTGAGTAGTGAGTTTTACTTTCTGCTTTCTTTTATATTGCATAATGTAAACCCTGTGTAATATATTACCATTCTGATTTAGAAAGTCTTTATGTCATAAACGGCTGATATAAAAGATAATCTACCCCTCTTGCTTTAATACTTACGTTATTCCTAGATGTAGCTTTATACTAGCATTAGATTCACCAGTGTTTGGTTACCTACATAGGTCATTTCATAAAATGAGACTGGCTGTGAGCTACATTATCAGCCACTCCCTATTTTCTTTTTGAAAAGATGAAAAAAGTTTTAAACCACCCAAAATACATTCCATGGATACCAAAGCCTCTCCCTTCTGAGTGCCTATTCTTGTTAAATATATACCTTTGTAGGACTAATCCCAAATGGTTTGATGACAGGGGTCATGCAAGTGTCATTTTTCAAACTTGTGTGAAAATCCATTTCAAGCCATCTTCCCCTCTTATATTTCACCTCATTTCTGGAGCACTCATGCAGCATAATTACTTAGCTAGAGCACAAAATGTAAACAGGACATCCTCTCAGATAGGAGATCCCAACATGTTGAAAAGTATATGCCTTAGTTCTTATTCAGTTCTGGAAACTATCCCAAGACTTCCACAAAAAGATACTGTTTCTGTTAATGTGGAACATAAACTTAGCCCTTAACATAAAACAAAACCAAACATCTGTCCTTACAGTTTGATTGTTTGTTCCATCTCAGTATAATTATTCTTGCATGACAGCAGCCCCTGCAGGCTATAGTCCTCGCTGACTCTACTTTGCCCTGAATGCATGCCCAGCATTAAATGATGAAATCACTGCATTAGAATTGCCAGTGAAGATTCATTTAGAAAGGCTTAGTGCTGCCGCACAGTCACATTTTTACCACTGTCTGGGAGTTTTTGTTTGGTTGTTTTTTTGTTTGTTTGTTTATTTTTGCATAGCATTTTACCAATCAAGCTGGACCAAGAAAGATTTGTTTCTCATAATCAAAGGTCTCTGAACAAATTCCCAGGGAAAAGCCATCAAGGTAGAAGGGATTAATTTTTACTCCTCGGTTCCTTTAAAGGAATAAGAAGGATTTCTTCTTAAGTTTGGTCATTATTTTAGGGCTTATTTGCAATTGTTCTCCCAAGTGGCAATAAAATCTTAAATCAGCATAAGAAAAAGGAAAGATGTTGTGGTCGCTATACCCCTGCAGATTGTGTGGGGACAGTGGAAAGCCAAAACTGTCCATGTCCTGAAAGAAGCCGCATATTTTCTGTCATTGTGACCAAAATAATTCAAAGCAACCAATCTGCCACAACTTATGAACGCCTCAAGAAAGGAAGGTACACACCAGAGTAGTGTTACACCTCCAATCCTAATAACTTTTCTAATATTTTCCACAGACTTGGCACTAAAGCAATATATACTTTAATCCCATTCCTGAACTGGTATACCCCTGGCTGAACATTTAACTTTCTCCAGTTTCCAGATCTGCAGAACTCCCCCAGGGCAGTAGGTCTCTGTCATAGCCACAAGGCTGTCTCCTCTTGAGAGGTATGTGATCCACTTGTCAGATCTAGATGGATGTGAAAACACCCTTTTTAAAACTTGGTGCCACAGGGATTACCCAAATCTAATAACCAGAAATATCTAAGAACAGATCTATCTTGTGTATTGTATGCATCCTCTTGGATCAAATCCCACCTCTGATCACACAAGCCTCAGGTAAAGTTAACATAGAAACACCCAACTGCAGATTATCATTGCTACCTGCTTTTCTGATCATGAAATCACAAATGTTTTCTGCTATAAACATCATAATGATAGTATTTGTAGCCCTTTACACTTACAATAACTTTTACTTTTTTCCATACAGTTCGCAAAATATGAAAGGAGTGACACCCTTTGGTTTGATGCTAAATATGAAAGTTCACAGTTCATAATATCATTCTGTTTTCCATTGATAAGTTTGTCTTTTTTGAGCCCTGTGTGGTTGGTAAGGTGCCTCTGCAAATCAAGGTACTCCTCCTATTCTGTACAGTATTTTTATTCTTAACTCTTCACACCTTCTGTGATCACAGAAGTTGTCATATATTCATTTTCTTTTAGAGATCAGTTGCACAAACATTTCAGGTGTAAAATTTAATGAAGTAAAATATAGTATTTTCAAACAGGGGGAAAATAAATAAATAAATAACACACAGTTGTCTTAGGATCAGTAACCTGATGTTAAAGTTTGCTTAAGTTTGAGCAAGAAAGAGTTCACTGAAACCAAAGCCAGATTCCCATGCAGTTTGTGTACCTGAGAATTTGCTTCAAAATACGATGAGGCTTTTGTTAAAGGACCAAAATCTTCACTTTCCTTATAAAACTACACAATAGAAGACTTAATTCTAAAGATTTATGGCTCCTAGGCAGATTCCTTACAGTCACACCTTCCCTTTAGTAGGAGAGGCCCTGTGAGGAGAACAGAAGCTACAGCTCACAGCAAAAACAGACCATAGCCTCAGAAATCTTCGCCATCTATGTGCCAAAACTAGTTACTGCTTTCTTCTAACAGTTGCCAGAGTTAAACAATGAAGGTTATTAATTCAATTGCAGACCTTCTGAATGGCACGACTTCTGAAATCAGTCTCAATATCTTTACACTTGCAATAGAAAGAACACTGTCATGAGAGAGTGTTCCTCAGCTTTTGCTCTCCTCTATTTGTCCATCCTTAAAAGCAGATCTTAGGGTTTGTAGGACAGATGACCCACAAGCTGTAAATTGTAGCTTTTTTATTTCTATATTTCTCTGGGCTTCTCTCTTCTACATTGCTAATAGCTACTCTGTGATGGAGAACGAACAGAAAAAAACAGAGCTAGGAGAAGTTAAAGATTTGGTATTATTAGCTTGAAATTAGTTGGTAGCCTAAGTATCGTGCTTTTTAATGAGGATTTCTTTTTTGATCTTTAAAACTTGTTGCCTACCAGTTATATTATTGTGAGAATGAACCTAGTTGAAACACTCCTCTGTGTATATTATTAGTAATATAACACTCAAAATCAGCTGCTGTTTTAAAAGTGCTATTCATGAAAGAATAAAATAAAAGAGCAATTTGATTGATTGTTTGTTTAATCAAAGAGCCTAATTATTTTAAATTTCATGTTTTTAAGTTCTTTACATATCTGTCAAGTCTTCATCAAGGGAATTATCCCTGACACATTTTTACTATGTTTTTACTATCATTTTCATTGATTGGATCATCAAGAATTGGACGCAGAGCAAACAGCACTAGTAACATCTGAGCACCTTCTAATTAGCAGAAGAACCATACTCATTTTGGGTTTATGCCAAACATCTGAGAATTGGAAGTGAAAGGAGCTTTCCTTAAGAAGGCCTTCAGCAGCAGAAATCCCTTACAACCAATAACCCCGAAAGACAGAGTGCTAGCACGGACCCCTAAAGAGCATAGCATGATGTGTAAAGGGATGTAGGCAGGGCAGCCAGGGGACATGCTTATTCAGATGTCCCTCTTGCAACTTCCACCCGCAGAACTTCCATGGAACTCCCAGAGGTGATTAAACGTGCTTTTCTGTCGTACATCCCCTCAGGAGGACAGCTGCGGAAATGTCTCCTCCCCTCTGTAAAATGAATCACCCCTGGATAGAGTGGGTGTAGCTGTTTGTACATCTCTTATCACACTAAGGATGTGCTAATATCTTGACCTGCAAACCAGAGGACCACCCAAGCCTTCAGCAGCTAAACTGAAATGATTCAGTTATGATTTATGTTGGGAGGTTTCCTCTGAGATATATTCACCCTTGAAGGAGATGAAGAAAGCACATAAATTTGCCTGTTTCATCTAGAACTGGAAGAAGGGGATCAAATACATTGTCAAAAGCTCTTAACAAGGAGTGTGATAGTTCAAGGCATAGTCTCCTAGGTGCCACACTTAGATGAAGTCTGAAAAGGACACCGCATAATGCATAATCACTTGACTTGAGAGAAAGATTAAAGACTCAAAAATGGAAGTAAAGAAGAGGCCACTTGTAAAGCCTGGGAAGGAAAATCAGTCCTGGCAAGAAGAGTTTGTATGTCTAGACTGTTTCCCCTTAGTACAATCTTCGAGACAAGCAAATGCTATGGAGTCTAAATCCTCTTCCTTGCCAACCAAAATTTTCTCTTTGGAGATCAGCACCCAAGTCAGACAAAAGCTTTACGTTTTGACTAAAAGTATTGACATAACCTTTTGAAGAGGAAATTGTTGGAGTGAAATTGATAAAAATATCCTAGGAAAAAAAAAAAAAGCTAAAATTATTTCTGTTTTGCTCTCCCTTTAAGATCATGAGGGTTGCTTCTCACAGCTAAGGGTATATGCAAAAAGCCAGAACAGAAAGGCAGCAACAGAGTCACTGAAAAGTTCTCATCATACACACTGTTTCTGTTTGAATCCAACGATATAAAAAATAAACTGTAAGTGCTTGCAAGAAGTAATATGAACCTATAATTTAGGATATTGCAGTAAGATGTATGCTCAGAGTGTAAAAAGTTTACATCACAGCTAACAGGTATTTCTCCAGGATCTAGCAGCTTATATGGTCAGCTAAAAGGAATGTGAAAACCAGGAGTAACTTATGTCTTCTGATGATTCCCAGGAATACTAATTACATTGCATCTTAGTACAGTTATTTTACACAAATGGCTGAAAGGCATCTTTTGTGTACACCATATTATATCTGAAGAAAAGCAGAGGGTCTCTTTCCCCTTAATGAAACAAAACTAGCAGTCAGAAGTCCAAAGAGTCACTCCATATTCCCACTGCTACCAAATACATGAGAAATGTTAACACACCACTCTAAAGCGAAATCAAGATTCATAAGGATTTGGTATGTACAAAGCAGCAATTTGCCTCACAATTCACCTGCTTATCACAAGACCCCTGTTAAAACTCAACTCCAGTAGTCTAACACATGTGGAGGGAGCAGGTTTTACAGAATTTTCAAGCACTCAGAGACAGCTAAAGTCCTTAGGAGCTGTAGGGCTTCCACGTCCTGAAAATTGGTCACTGATAGCGCAAACTTCTATTGGTCATGGAACCTGCTTAGCAGACATTCAGAAGATGGCAAATTCAAATGAACTCAGAACATTCTGGACCACTCCCTTCTCCCTTAAATATAAGCTTTTTAATGTACCTTTTTAACCAAAAAGCTTTGAGAAAGAGCCAGTTCTTGCCAGGTACCCAGCAAAAGCTGGACATTTCCAATGAAAACAGATAATAGTTGCAAAGTAGAAGACAGCTTTTTGACAAAGCCTTGAAAACATATTATCTTGATTAAACAAAGGGAAATCTTTACATCAGTAGCTCCTGAGAGGTATCCAGGATCAATAGGTCAGATCACCCTTGTACCCTCTTTAAGAATACACAGCCTGAATGGCTTTTCCTCTTGACTGCACCCAATCCACATTCAGGATGCTACAGAGGTTTGTACAAAAAGGTCTCTGTTATCTGTGCTGCTCACTATGTGAGTAGATGATAAGGCAAAAAAGCTGGCCATCTTACTGCCCGATGTTTGCCTTTGGCCTCTACAGCCATTTAGCTGCCCCAGGAAAATGATGCACCTGCCCTGAATCCACTCGGAGCTGCCAGTGTACAGTAAGAGAAAAAGGCCCAAAGCATCAAAGAGCAATGCCAGACGGGCTCCAGCAGGTCCTTCTGGACTAGTGTAAGATTTCACCCACAGATGACTCCTCTACTCTGCTAGAGCCTACAGCAGCCTCTGTAAAGGAGTCAGCAAAAAGCAGTATCTACCCACAGCTCAGCTCATGTACATCTTGGCGACCTTTTCTGGTGGCCATGCTAACACATGGACATATAAACATCTCTTAACATCTTCAGTTCCTAACCTCCTGAAGGAACAGGGAACAGACAGCCAGGGGTGATGACATAGAAATTATCATAGCAAGAATGGACAGAGCTTGTCTGACAAAGCCCTAGGAGTAAGGTTGCTATCTGGGAATTCTGCAGTGGCACAGGGAAAGTTGTCTGTGACCTAATAGGTTGTGGGTTTTTGGTTTTTTTTGCACGTCTGTTATACCACATTCATAGATGCAATAAAGTAAATATGGTTCTGGAGAAGGAAAGAGAGGGACAGAAATGGAGAGAGAGAGAAATAGAGAGGGAGGGAGGGAGGGAAGAAAAAAGGGAGGGAAGGAGGGAGAGAGGGAAAGAAGAAGGGAGGAAAGGGGGGGCAGGGAGAGGGGGACAGAGAGAAATGCGTATTATCAAGTATATACAGTAATGCAGGATTATGTAATCATTTCAATAACTTCCCTACCCAGGAGATCAGGAGTGTCATGATTACTTTCCTAGCCTGGCAATATTTTACTTGAAAAGGGAAAAAAATGCATTTTTCCAAAGTGGTCACAGGATTCTCAGGGAATATTGTCTTAAGTTATATGTATATCCCCACATCTATGTAAAATGTAATTTTAAAAACTATTCTGTTCCCCAGCCCATTGGTAGACGGAAGGAAGGAAAGAGATCAGTGGAGAGGAATGTTTAAATAGCTTCTTGTTTTTCACTCACAGGACAGATGGCGTGCAAACTAATGAAAAATAAAACCCCAACTGACATTGTATAGCAGCTGTGTGGAGTGTCAACTATAGGAAGAAATGTGGCCCACTGGATAGACTGTTTTACTAGAAATGAAGGAACTCAGGTTTCAAAACTGGAAGATTCCTATTCCCAAAATGCCTGTGTGTTTGTAAGGAAATTCTCTGTGCCTCAGTTTCTTCATCTATAGAATACAAACAATTAGATGTTTTACTTTATGAAGGAAATAACAAAGAAAAATTATATGAACTATTAAAAACACAAAACATTTTACTTTATTAATGAGTGATCACATTGCTTATATGAAGAAAACTGATCTTTTTCATTACCCTAGAATTTTTTTTTCAGTGATCAGAATTATTATGTTTTAATACTGTTAATAAGCCTAAGATTTTACTCACAACTCAGATGAATTGAGATTCATAAAGTTCAAGGTACTGCCTTGGAACAAGAAGAGTCTATGAGTTCTTACTCATTTCCTGGGAAGAGCTTTACAATTTTTTTTCTAGAAGGCTGAATTTTTCCTCTTTACATATTTTTGGTTTGCAAAAATAGCTTGTGTAATGTGGTTGACCTTATTTTCTTAATTTGCTGTGCTAGTACTATTCTCTTCAGCCTATGCCATCAAATGCCAATCTTTCCTGCTTTTAAGATGGTTTTATATTTTCTTCTTTTTTTTTTTTTTTTTTTTTTTTTGGTGATGTTCTTCAGACTCAGTCATTGTCTTGAACTCTTGGGAAGAGTTCCTGTAATCCCTATGATCACAATTTAGACTGGAAAGACACAGTTTGCTTTCTACTTAGATAAGTCAGAACACAACAAAATTGATGTGATTTATGTCAGTGTCCAAAGGATCAGAGCTAGCTGCAGGGGTTACCTTGATTTTGATCTGTTACAATTTTTTCAGAACAGAGCAGGAAGAATCTCTCCCATAGCCACTACATTTTTTTTTTCCTATCAGGCCCTTATGAAAAAGCCACATTAAATTTTCAGAGTAGCAGTGAAGATAACATTGTGCCTTTCTTGATGCTTTGGAGGCTATCAGCTTTGAAAGGAAGCATGCACAAGTTTAAAGTTGCAATGATTGTGTTCGACTACTGCCTCTTTGATATACCAGATCTTCTGTTTATCCACTGTATTTGTGAGGGTGGGGAGGAAACACGGCTGTGATATGATTCAAGATGGTAAATATCAAAGAGTTAGAGGTTTCCTCCTGTATTTTCAAATTCTCTCTTTTCTCTAAGAGACTTCGTGACTGATTCTCTACTGCCTGGGTGGGGATTTACACCTAAATGAAACAACACCTGTGCTATAGCCTTCTCACAGACACTACTGTGTATCTACTTCACTTAGCATAGCCTTTTGTTTAGTAATCTAAGGAAGCAGTTAATTTCCCCTGAATATAGCACTTAAAGAGTGACGATGAAGTTTACAGTGTTTCTATGCTGTGAAAGACTTGTTCTATAAATTAAGTCCTTATTAACTAAATCGACTAGTATGTTGGTGACACAAAGGGACATGTTATCTTACAATGGTATTAGTGATAAAACACACAATAACATAGATACCTTCCTAAAAATAACAAGTGAAATAATAAATCACATATCATATTAACAATATTTAAGACTGACTAAGAATATAAAAGGTGCTGGCCATGTATGTATTTGTAAACTACATGTGACGCCAGAGCAGTTAAAATAACTGAAGAAAACTTGTTTATTGCTGCAGTAGTTGTGGAAGTGATGAAGTGATGCAAATGCAATGTTTATAATACTGAAAACATTAGTAGTTATGATTGTGCAGGAACATTTCTCAGTTAAATGGTATGTGTTGGAGAAAACACAGCACCAAACAACAAAGAAAGGAATATATTTTGTTCCATCATCCTTTTCTTTTCTGTTTCTTCTTTTGAACAAGATCCCCAGTGTAGCCCAGAGGATACTTTATTTATGTCCCTGCAGTTCAAGGCCCACAAACCAATTCATTATGTTCCTGCCTTGTCTCATCTGCTGTAAATGAATGACCCCTCCTGCAATTTTCTGAAGTCTGTTTGCCTTTATGTAGATTAATGCAATAAATATATGTGTGTAAATGTGTGTGAAAAAAACTCACTTACGGAGCACATTGTGCTATGTTCCACAGCCAGCTCAATCTAGAATCCATAATTTAGCGTTCAGTAAATACAAATGGCTCCCCAATACCACAAGGAAATGTTGTGTCTGTGTTCTATTAAGAGTTGTATCAATTTTTTGACTTAAACGCTATAAATTAGATATTAGCTTACGCTGCCTTTTGGATGCAATAACTCAAATCAGATTTATAGCTTCATGTTACATATATATTACCACCACCCGTACATGATAAGATTGGAAAGTCTGAACTAAAGAAGTATACCTGGATTTATTTGGTTTTCTTCATTGATGATTTGCACTAGAAGCAAATGGTATACAATTACAAGTCTTTGTATCTTACAGTTGAATGTGTTTTGTCAGTAGTTACGTAAAGAAAAAAAAAAGACTAAAAGTTTTTGAAAAGGGTAAATATAAAGACTGTGACTTCAATTCCATACACAAAAAAAAATTAAAAAAAAATCACAAACTAATATTGAAGGAAAGTTTAATCACATGACCTTTTTTGCAAGCACAGGAAAATTCTGACCAGCACAAGTAAACACTCTGGCTTGAGTGGAATGAGTTAAGTTTCTAGGTATTTAACATGTCCAGATTCAGGTTCATATTCAGCTGTTTTATTTATTGGCTGGTGAGCAGTAATGCTCATCATATCAACACAAACAAACAAATGGGGTTGATTCCTGCCAATCTTCAACATCTTTACAGTTTTAGTTAAGAAAACAAACAATAACAACCCAAAAGAGGCTTTTTTTTTAATTGTTTTTGAAGTCTTTCACATCCCTGTTTGAAACATAGCTATTAAGATCTTGTTTTGTAGACATTTTCCATACCCAGCTTAGGCACTTTTATGAGTAAAAAGCTGGCAGAAACTTATGAATTTATACAAAAGAATGGTACAGCATGCGTAAAGAAGTGAAATAAGAACCCCTTAACAATTTCAGCTATGTCTGTTCCAGAAATTCAGTTCTTTGCTATCAGTTTTGATAAGCAGCCTTCCTCACCGATGAGGCTATAAGATGATAATGTCATTCAATAACTCTCACACCCTTTCCTGCTATTTGTCCAGTGCAGGAAACTAAAGGTTTTCTTGTCGTGTGGACACAGAGGAAATATCCAGCAACCAAATACTGACCCTTGCATGCAAACAGGTCCATATCCTATTTCCGCCTGACAACTTCCTTCCTGCCTGCTAGGACCAAATCTACTCTTCATTTTTTCCGGAGTTCTTTATACAGGCTACTCAGAAAGCCCTTGGGTAGGGACAAACATTTTATTAATGTAAACTTCATCTAACAGCTGGATACTTAGGGCAGTCAGGCCCAAATTTACAGTAGAGAATTGTTTGCTTATTTTAACTATAGTGTTGCTGCAGCTGAGTCACTAAATGCCCTGTGCCAAGGAGTAATAAAAAGAGTTTACTGAGATGTCTGGCGTCAGTTTGATGAAGACATATTTGCATTTCAGACATTTTGGTGAAGACTAAACTTAGGTAAGATTAATCTTATTGTGTCTTTCCACTGCATTTCTCTGCATCAGGAAGAAAGTGGAAGCCTTTTTCTGACCATGAAGAATGGGGGTTTTATCTCCTGCCTGGCTTCATTAAAGCAGTCACTAAGACATAAACTGTCTCCTGAGTGATGTTACAGATAACAAGCAACAAAACAGCCAACTAACAGCTGACAGTTGACAGCAGAGAACCAGTTTCATAGGACTATATTTTTTCTTATATTTATTTATTTATTTATTAATTTTCCTGGGATCATGTATGTTATTTATCCTTTGCACGAAATCATGATTTGAGGACGTAAAAGGAAAGCATAGACCATGATCTGTTTTGTTCCCAACATTGCATTACCTGAGAAATGTCCAATGGCATTACATAAACATGTCCTCCTGTGCAGTTGGAAGAATTCCACAAGTTAATAATGGGCTCGGCAAGAAATTCCCTCTCAATCAGGTGATTAGCCTTGCAGAGCTGTGTGACTGTGATCAAGCTACTTTTCATTTTAAAGATTGTTCATTTACACTTAGCTTGGGAATTGTTCATTATGCCACAACACGCTGTACTGCTCTATCTCTGGCAGAGGGCACCTTTCAGTGAAATTGGTATGTTTGTGTGTGTGTGTTTCTTACATTACAAGATGGGACCAGCTTCTTCTGTATTCCCATTTAAAACTTAAGAGTAACTAAACAGTAGTCAGCAGAGTGCAGAGTGCAACTGTGAGCAACCTGTACAGCCAGAAAGTTTTGAAGTGTACCCCAAAGTCTCTGAGAATATCACAGAATCAAAGAATCACAGAACTGTAGGGCTTGGAAGGGACTTCAAGAGATCATGAGGTCCAATCCCCTGCCACAGCAGGTTCCCTAGAGCAGGTTGCCCAGGTAGGCGTCCAGACAGGCCTTGAATATCTCCAGAGAAGGAGACTCCACAACCTCCCTGGGCAGCCTGTTCCAGTGCTCCATCACGCTCATATGTCCTCATTTGGTAGGAATATAGGACTGTCAGTCTGAAAGAAACCCAAATTATCATTGATAAACATTGTGGAGAAAGGGGAGAGAAAAAGAGAAAAAGAGAAAGAGAGAATCAGCAAAAGAGAGAGGGAAATGTTATATTCAAAAGTAAAGGCCATTCATTAATATCAAAAGTTAATACAAATGTGAATGGCACACAACATAGATGATTAAAATAATATCAATAGAAGATATTTTATGTGATGATAAATAGTTTTTAGAAACATTTTATTTGTTGGTTGAATTTTACAAGTATTTATAATAATTATTTATAATCATTTAATCATATTTCCTCCTCCATAAATATTTATGAATGGAACCTTAATATTAAGTATGTAATCTATTTTAAAATATAGCAGCAACCTTGTATAAGTGTGTCCTTCTTGTACTCACTGTAAATATCTCCCATAGATTAATCTAAAATTAGGAGACGTTATGTTGTATTGAATTATGAACTAATAATCAGATAAAAATTGCTGAAAATACTGAAATGCATAAATCAGTTATCCACAAGATTACCCTCTGGTATTAAAAATGAAATTGCAAAAGTATTATACTTTAATTATTTGCATCAATGATTATTATAAATTTTCAGCTGTCTTAGAAGTATCAAAAGTGAAATAAATGAGCAGTTTTGCATACTGGAGTTACCCAGAGTAAGAATTATCTGTTTATTCTTTCACTTTTAAAAACATTTACTATTAAAAGTACCTGCCAATTCCATACAACTGATTTCTGCTCTAGTTCCTACATATTTTACCAAAGGTCAGATAGGCTGCGTATAAAGCTTATTTTTTTTTCCCAGTGTCACAGACATTTGAATGTTTCGCTGTCCCTAAAACCACTAAGCTTGAATATTTTTCTTTAAAAAAAGAACCGTTCAGGCCTGAGCGCACCACCAGGCCTCACAGGCCTGCCCACCACGGCCCTGCCCAGGAAGGAGCCCGCTGCAGCTCCGGCCTGTTTGCCTGCCCCGGGCCTACCTCCAGTTGGGGCCTGCCAGCCCTCAGGCCTGTCTCCTTGGTGGGTTTCCCAGTCCCCTGTCGCAGCTCCATCTTGCCTTCTGCTCCTGCCTGGGGGCTGTGGATGGACTCTGGTCCTAGTTATCTCCTCACCATGCCGAGGGGCTGCTGAAAGGCCCTGTTAGCACCTTGAGCTCTGCCCTGAGGGTGAGGGCAGAGCCCACAAAGGGGTCACCCTTGGCTCCTGGCTCCATGTCCCTTACTGCTCCCTGGCAATTGCTCTGAATTATGAATGGAGGCAGAGATAGAAATTTAATTTCATGAATGAGATTATTCAGCAGTACTAGAACATTAAGCATAAAAAAATTGAAAGCCAGTATACAGCTAGGCTGTGGAAATCACAAACAGAAGAAACTCTTGGATTAAAAAAGGAGATGACATTTGTATGGACAATAAGAATATGTAGCTATACAGTTGCTATGAAAAAAAAAATGAAAGAAAAAAAAAGTGTTAAATGTCATTATTCAGAGTTTAACACAACCTCTGTATGAGATATTAAATACACCCTCCACATAAAGTTCTTCATTCATATGGAAGATAAAACACTGAAAATAGCTTCCTGGACTGAACAAGCTCCAATTCTGAGTTGTTTTAACAATTACTGTGTCCAGTGTTTTTCAGCAGATGTCTTTCTAACAAGAACATAATGAAGGCAAATAGTTTTTTCAGTTATGGCTGAATAGTTTGAAATAGCCTCCTAGGTTAAAACACTAACCTTACATCAGGTTAACCCTTGTTCCTTAGTGAGACAGCTATGGTGTCAAATTCTAGTCCATGTACAGTAGTACTGTGGGTAAAGTCATACTCATAATTCGTGCTAGTTGATTTTGAACCTTAGAACTTACACATTAAATTTTTGTTGGATCTACTTTCCAGGTTCAAATTTTCCTGAACATAAAGGAAATCTGTTTGTCCTTGTTCCCCTGCTCTTAAAGGGGAAGGAAAAGATAGAAGTTGCTGGGAAAAACCCATATGTTAGATTCTGATGCAGGATGGAGGCCAGTAGTATTTTTTAGCATTGAATTATCTCATCCAGCCTTGTTTTTCTTTAAGCACCTTAGCCACTCTGGACTTTTGAAGCTCTAAAATTAGAACCAAAATAAACTATTTCTAAAATGCTAAGTATTTATTTCAAACACACTTCTATATCTCCAAAGAATTTCAAAATGAGCAGCGTGTATTAATATCATTTTCTTCAGTAGACGGAGGTGGATTCAAGTTTGCAAACTATATTGACCATTCAGAGGACACATAGCAGTTCCTCCCTTGCACTCTGAGTAACTTGCAAGTTTTTGTGTTGCCATATCATTCCAAGTAATGGACTAAACAGAATTACAGCTGACAAACAGACTAGGGGCACCTCTAGGCATAGGCAATACAGAGAAATCTGTTAATCATGATACTGCAAGAACTAGGGATGAAATCCTGCCCCTTTTGGACCCAGTGGGAAAGTTTTCATCATTCGGGTTAGGAATTCTCCCCGGTAGTTTATGCATCTCTACTACTACGTGAATCTTCTCAAAAGGTAGGTTGACCATATTTAAACTGCATTTTTTATTGTTGTTCTTTAAAATCCATGAGCAAAAACCATGTGGCTGTGGAGTCTGACTTAAAAAATAATCAACACTTTTAACTCAGGTTTTCTTGTTCTGTAAAATGCCCCTTTGAAATCATGAAAAATAAGCTCCAAAAAGAAAACCTGCCCTACATTATTTAATAGCACTTCATTTTTTTTTTCCATGTTCTGATCCTCCTCTTAGTGTTCTAAAAGATGGAATTGCTACCGATGCAGTTGGTAGCTTCATACCACTGCCAAACTACTGGTCACAGTCAGACTTGTTGAAATTAAAATTATAAACTTCAAATAACTTTTTAAAATTTGTTTTAAAGGAATGTAAAAATGCTACTATTTTTTTCACTCATAGCTAAATATAAGTTATAGATATATCCCTGACTAAAACTTCCTATTTTTCTTTGGCTTCTGTAAGCCAGAAAGTGGAGAAAATTATAGAGGGAATTCAGACTGAGATTTGTTGATTATTTTTTTTTTCCAAAAAGCAATAGCAATGAACAAAAACTCACCTTAAGAGAATATGTGTAAAAAAAACAAATTATTAAGTAATGATTTAAAAATATATATATATATAGTGAGATTCTGTATATAAAGTGCAATTTATGGACTAGACATAACTATTGAAAAATACTGTCTTATCCATGAATCCAAATGATATGAAGATAGTTAATTATTGCCAAGGGCCTTTTTCCCTTTATGTCTGCAAAGGGAAAGGCACAATGGCAGTAAAACTTAATAGTTAGCTTTTTTGGTTTTTTGCCTTTTTTTTTTCTAGAACAGAAGAAGGTACCATTGATAGTTTCACCTACTTTTTCAGTTGCATAAAATAATCTTAAATTCCTATTTAAATTGTTGATGTGTTTGAACAGCTGTTGACTTTCACTGTAGAGGTAGTTGCTTTTCAGCATTAAACTCTGGAGACTTACAAGTAGAATGCAATGTGTATATACTTCTATTACTGCTCATCACTATCACTTTATCACTTATGTACAGTAATAACAGTTAATATTTATGTTGGGGTTGTGCCTAGAGGAATCAGTCAGATGATGGCAACAGTAAAATAATATAGATAGTAAGTACATAGCTTTTACTCAAACAAAGTGCAACTCAAATAACATTCAGAAATCTGTTGTTTTCATGATACCTCTATGCACTTTGTGACAGTAAAAGAACAGAATTAGCATGTATTTTGCTATTTATAAAGTAAAGCACTACAGTGTATAGAACAGAGATGCAATTATCTCTTCTGTCAAGTTTAAGAGTCTGCTCACAATTGTCAAAAGGCATCATACTTTGGGATTTAGTGTTGCTCAGGAGAAAACCTGGGATTGTCTGCGGCAGGTTTTATTCATGCTTAAGGATAATAATAAATAATAATAATAATAATAATAATAATAATAATAAATAAAAGAATTAGCCCCAGTGCTTAATTTAGACAAGAAACTGCTTCTACAACATCATTACATCTTAATGTTACATAACCATCATTTAATGGAAGAAGATAAATGACAGAAAAATTATTTTCTGTATTCTGTACTACATTGTAATTCTAGACATTAATATGATCTTTGAAAACAAAATTGTAAATCATTAAGTCTTATACAAGGATGAATACATTTATAAGTGAAAATATTACTGAAATAAATTGCTGCTTTGAAGTAAAACAAAGGTAAATTCCCTTTACAATTTTGTGTTCCAAGGTTTTCCTAGAATTTAAGATTGACAAGTCACGATTCCACTCTGTCTTTCTGATACTATTACTGGTTTTAATATACTTCCCACTGGCATACACCCCAAGTTAGAACTGTGCATTTACAGAAGTTTTCTATGTTTCTATTTGGTAAAGTCATAGTTGTCATCATAATTCAGCCCTTACATACGTATTGTCCATAAATTTTGCAAATATAATTTCTTATTTCAGACTTAATTTTTTTTTCTTTCTGGCCTTCACATCCATACTTGTCTTGTATCAACAGAGAACACTGTTGTTAAACATTTCAATTACTCTGACTACCTCACTAATTTTAATACATCTGCTGGCTGCCACATCTGCTGGTTAAAAGTTTTAATATTTTTAAGGTCTTTCATGCTTCAATATTTCTCCCCTTTTATTTCCTTTTATCCATGACTGTTGCTGTACTTATGCAGTGCCTTCCTAAGTACGTAAGTTTTCCCTAAAAGACTTTTATAATAATAGATAAGTAATAATAATAATAATAATATATTTATAATATTATAATTTATTATTATTATTGTTATTATTATTATTATTATAGATATAATAATAATTATCTATATGATATAGCCAGGCTGAGTACCATCAGGAAATAAATTGGCTAAAGAAATTATTTCCTTAGTTAATAACAGAAGAATCTTAAACAGAATAACTCAAACTTTTCCTCACCCTTGTTTGACAGTCACCTTTATTTGGCTATCTTTCTTGGGTATGTAAACTTATATTAACAAAAAACACCAGCTTTAATATTAAGGTTTATAAATGTTGAAAGAAACTCATTTCTTAACAAAATACTAAGTGTTTAGTAGTGAAAACAGCTATTTTTGCATTTCCAGAACTTTACTTTGCCCCATATTATTCAAATATGTTAGTGAACAAGCATGTTAGTGATGGGACTTCCCATTCCTCTCTCTCCTATTTTTTAAAAAGAAAGAAAGAAAGAAAGAAAGAAAGAACGAACTAAAAAATATAGAACTTGCATCCAGGCTGTCAGATAGCATTAATTCTGTAGTTTGTACTTAGAGTGAAGCAGACAGGTTTGTCTGTATCTAAAATGAAGTCTGTCTCAAACTGTCTGAGGTATGAAAGATGAGTAAGAGAAGCTTGCCCATTTCTACCCTGCACATAAAAATAAATAAATAAACAAACAAACAAATAAATAAGATCCAGTTTCTTTATGAAGGATATTAATCTATTTCAAATGAATATCCAGTTTTTTTAGAGAAGTGGGAAGTGGGAACAAAAATGTTTATAACAAAATTGATTATAATATTAAAATACGTACACTGTATACAGATATATATTATAAAATTTGTGCATAGCGTTTGCATAACAATAAAATAACTATCAGTGCTTTTTCCTAAAAGTACCAAGCATATTTACAGAGCAATAAGCTTGTCCTGTAAACCCAATGATTCACACTAGCACTGAATCGGGGCCACAGGATGATTCATATAGCAGAATTTTGCAGGAGTGTCCAAAAATTATAATAAAGAATAAAATAAAGAATACTCTTAAAAATTCTCTTTGGCAAACACATTCATTTCAATGATAAAGACAATAATTTTTAACTCAGCTTAATGAAATTTGATAAATATATTTTCTGTATTGACTTTGTACTACAGAAATGATCAGTAAGCAGTCTTTATTCCTCTTGAACTGAAACAAAATGAAGTTCTGAATCGTAGAGATAAAAAATGAATTTCTGGCACACGTGCAAAGTTATTTATTTTTATGGATGACATGATTAGATTCAACACCCACAAACAATGAGAATACATTTCAATACATTCTCTGTACTGCTTAGGTCATGGAGTCAATCATAAACATTAACTGAAACAAAACATTTCTTGGGTAAACCAAAGGAATTACCACTGAAATAACATAAGCAACAGAAGAAAGCTTGGATTCTTTCCACACTAATGTCTGATTATGTGGAACAATGTCAAGAGCTCAATAGAGTGGTTGTCCAACTAGTGCTTCTGTCCAATTTTCTTTTCTCAAAAAATATTTGAGAGTAACTGGAACAGTTAACATTACAGAAAAATCAGCACTTTATAGGATCACGTCCTTTATTCATTGTAGAGTTTTGATAGCTTTTAGAGACTTTCAGGGATGACGGGAAATTCCATACAGTCATTATTAACAGACTGCTGTACTGTCGTACAACATATTGAACTGCCAGAACAGCAGACCTACAGGGTTCACAAGGAATGCTACAGGGCTGAAGGCCTACCACTGGTAGCTCTACAGAAAATGGTACTGGCACCATATCCTTTACAGCTGTATAAACTGGAATTAAAGATGTTTACAGCCTGACTGCCTTTAAATTCAACCAGCATATGAAGATATATCTCTTCAACAGCCATCAGCTTTCAGGCATGACTTTCAGATGCCTGGTCTCTTATCAGAATCAGTTTTGCACAAAGACCACTATTGTTTATGAGTACTTTCTGGAAGTGGGGAGAGATGGTTTGGGATTGCAAGGGAAGTTCACTTTTGCTTGTGTGGACCACTTTTATATGAGCTACTATCAGATAAGTAGACAAGAAGTGTCAGAAGCCGTGGAACACTGTGTTCAGGTGACACAATCAATCATCCATCTGTGCTGTTCCTGCTCATTTTATGGTATGTAAGCAATGGAACCCGACTGGTGTGAGAAGATCTGCGTTTATATGTGTCATGTCATTGTTGGCTACAAGAGATCTTGTTCAGAAGAAGTATAAGCTCTGGAAGGAATCTTAACCACTAAGTATTTCTGTTTTAATTTTTTAAGAAAGTATCTTCCACTGCCTAAACAGCCTGATGCTAACCATTTATGATTGAGTACTATTCTAGCTGTCAATATAAGCAGGGGTAGCCTGCAGTGCCATTAAAGAAATCCACAAAGATAAATCATATGTTCTTAAGCATGTAAGTGAAAATGTATGGTTGAAATGTTTTTATACACAACGTAGAGAATGCAATCAGAAATAAAACTACCTATGTCTGCTCACCTTTCATGTCAGTATCTTTCTGAAGGGTTTTTTTGAATCACTAGGGGAATTCTTCAGAAGAACCACTCTTTTAAGCATCAGATTTATTACACAGTAGGATTCTTCTATATGCGAAGATTTCTTTTGCCTACACTTCTTCCCAAGGGCATCTGGTGAAGAAATGACCATTTAATCTGCTATACATGTTACATAGGAATCAAAGAAAAAAGGTGCATAAGTTGCAAATGTGTAATGTAATGCCCCTGCAGCTTTAAGATGGGCAATGTTGCTCAGGTACGTGTCCCAGAAAGAGAAGTAATGTTTGGTTTGTGTCCTTTTCTGGATGGTTTGCATCATCTAAAGAGATCTGAATGAATCCGTTCTCTTGTATTCCAAACATGTTAATTCATTCTTACAATGCAGTGTTTAAGCAACTCACTCCTGCACTTCATTTCTTTATCAATACCTCTAATACTTTATAAAACAAAAATTAATGTTTAACATAGTATGCCCGAGGTTTTTGGGAAAAGGTTGAAAAAATCAGTAACGTAAGAGTTCTAGGAATTTGGTTTAGAAAGCATATTTCTTTTGTGGCTTTGGGTACAAAAAAAAAATCAGTATGATTTGTTCTTTTGAGAGTCCTACGCACACAATAAACAATTCCTTTACTAATACAACTTGTCACTCATCTTTCATCCTGATAGGAGACACAGCTTATTTTTGCTAACTTCATTAAACCTATGAATCTTAAATAACTGCTTTAAGAAACTGAACTACTGTGTCAACTTTAGTAGTCAGTGAAGCCATTGTGCAGTACCAGTGTATGGCAAGTGTAAGAGTTTACAAGACAGCCTGGAACATTCTTTGGGACCACACAAATGCAAGCTTCTGAAATCAACTGCATGGATCATTTCTGAGTCTTCTGAGAGAGCAAGATGCAGAATGCTTCAAAAGACAACTGCTTTTTGTATGGTCACATTTTATTCTTTCTCAGTGAAAGTCATTATTGACATACACATGGACAGAAATTACTGAATATTTCCAATCATCTCTTTTATTCAGGTTGCTTCAATCTGTCAAATACTCAACATTGTAAAACTGTTCCTTATCTATTGATGAAAGTTTTATGATACCTGATTATTGTATTATAGCTACTAAGATAAGGAAAACAAGTAACATCTTTTGTTGGCTGATGCCTGAGTTTTAAAACACTCATAACTGTAGAATGATTCAAGGTATGCTGTCATGCTACCTCTGACTGATCTCAAAGGCAGCACATACATATTCCAAAATTCTTCTTCATACTGTTTATAGAATCCATTTGGACATTATGATAGACACCTTCGTAACATATTCAATGATTGTAAAGATGATGTCTTGTAAAATTGAAAGTATTAGCACAAATAAAACCACCACAACATAGGGTGAATGTTGCATGGTCATCATTGCTTTTCTTCAAATTTTTTACATAACTCCCATAATATTTATGTACAAGAAATAGCTTCCATTGATTTTGAAAAAAATAACAGGAAAGGGAAGCAAAATCGAAACTGTTTTCTCTGAAATTCCACACAGCAGATAATAAAAAACAACAACAAACTACAGCAGAGAAATTCTTCAATGTCTCACAATAAATAGAATAGTATATGCTATTCAATTTAAATTATTCATTTGGTGTTATGATAGCTACTGAAATAAGTTAAATCAAATTCCACAAGTTTCTCCATCATTGTCTAGATGCACACTTCTAAATTTTGCTTCTCACCATGATGTATTTCACTTATAATACTCACCAAGACTATCTTAAGTAATTTTTAAAATAATGATGTTACACTTATTTAAAAAGAAGATACATACACTTTAGCTTTCTGTCAACATCAACGAATAATAGAATAAGAGGACATAATTAGGCTGAAGAGGACATTAAGTATGCAGATCTAATGTTGCTTAACACAGTTACTTGCCTGAAATATTAAAAGCTGTGAAAATTGGTGAGTGAGATCAGCTAGGCATAGATCAGCTGTTATGTCTGTAAGGTAGAAGCATAAGTAAAATCTTATCTCTACAGTTTTATTGTTATCATGACTACATCTCGAGGATAAATATTGTAACTTGCATAATATCTCCCTAAAAATAAATAAATAAATAAATAATGAATACACGTCCTGTAAAAAGAATATATGATACTTCTGTCACCTTTCTTTCACACGTTTACAATTTTGTAACAGGTATCATTTGGGTTCAAGCAAAAGTCTTAAGATACTGAATAAGAATATATCAGGATTATTGGTTTATTTTTTCTTGTGTTTGTGGTAAATTTATCAATAATTACAGATGTTCTGCAACTCAGAAAGATATGAGATTCAAATATATATATTTTCACTTATGGAATACTAGTAAGAGTACATTTATGTTACCCAATTCTACTATTCTCGTTAGGAATCTTTTCTATTTATAATGCAGGTTCCTAATATTAGAGTCTGACTCAAATTGATAGTGAAATAAATGATTAACCTAAGGTAAAAACGTGATTTAGGATTTCAATTCCTAGACTAAATAAATGATCTCCTTTATGTATAAAACTATGTACAAATCCATGACCAATAACATTTTTTGTATGTAAAATTATCATGGAATGTTACTTAAAATTCATCTTATGATTAAATACAGCAAGTTTTTTTCAAGCAAACATTTCATAAGATCTTTTCATGCTTACACTGACCTACATGCCCTAGGTGGACTAACATAATGGAATGCTATGAGCTATTAGATTCATGAGTCATTTACTGAGGAAGATGTACATCGAAGACTAACACACTTTCTGGTATGCAAGCATGCATCACTATATACCTTTAGATGCTCTAACACATGGAAAGGCATAATCTGCATGAACAATCTTTAGTTGTAACATACCTGTCTTTGGGCATGGAAAGACTGGCATCTACATCACTAGAATTTCTGCTTCAGGCTCAAAGCTGATGTGAATGATGAAGAAACTTAACCCTCGGGGAGTCAGTCTAAATTGCTGAATGGTAACAGAAGTTACTTTAGCTTTCATTCTTAAATGAGAAGAGAGGCAGAACTGTGAAAGGAGAAGAAACTAATGGGAAGACTATAAAAATAAGTAAATCTGAATACTCCGACTTAATATTTGTCTTCTTGTTCTTTGTTTTCCTACACACATATCCTTCTGGCTCCATGACATCCAAAGTACATTAGTTACCATGCAATTCCATTGATTTATTGATGAGCTAATTACAGCACCACTTTCATTTTCTCTGTATATGACCAGAGATGTATAACCTTCTTTGTAAAATACAGAACTAGTGTCTGATCCTCAAATGTATTTATTGAAACACTGACAACTGTCTTGATTCTTACTGATGAGTTTATTTTCACTAAGGTCATGAGATAACTAGAGCCAAGTATTTACAGGTTTGTGCATAACAGTATGCATAACAGTACATTCATACCCTAGATAACGTGAAGTAATCAATGAATGGATAAACAGATGTTGGATGAAGGAAGAAGAACCTACATATAGAATCTATATATTCTTGTTTTACAGAACCGAATGTTTCTAGGAATTGTTATGATTTGTCACATATGTAGTACACTTCAAATATTTTAATCTCTGCATTTCTCAATGCTGTATTTTCTTACTGCTAATATATGATACGGCAGACTTGCATAGTGCAAAGAACAACAGAAAAAAAGACAAATACTGAAAAGTCTGTAATCTATCTAATCACAGTTTAGTTGCTCATCTGTAAGGCATCACTGTTGAGAAGGGTGATGATGGAAGGATTAATGTGTTAAGATGTTATTGGGAATCTGAAGATCTGGCTTCTCTTCCTATTTCTTCAACAGATTTCATGCATGATCTTCAGCACATCACTTTGGGTTTGATTCAACACCAAAGATACTTACAATCCAAATTTCTAGATACTGTATGTTCTGTGCAAAGGAGATGAGTAATAGTGATGAAATTGCACTGAGGACCTCTTGTGCATTTGTTGTGATGTGCTTTGATATCCTCAGATGTCAGAAAGCATAGAAATACTTATTACTGGTGCCTTGTTTCCTGTTTTATCATCTTCTAATGGAGATAAAATATTTTAAGAAGAGTTTTGAAGGCTCACAGTGAGAATATTTGTATGAAAAAAACACATTGGCTTTGAGCATATTTCTGATATCTGAAACAGTTCTTAAATTGTTTATCATTCCAGAATATTCATTTTAGGAAATAAGCTTGACAAAAAATATATATTTTGTTTCAGTGACAATTTATGGTAGAAATAGTATAGTGTGATAATACTGCAAAATACCTAATATCAAATAGACACTTGAAATTTATCACCTATTTGGTTAACACTCATCTTCTACCTCTCTACATGTATAGGAAACAGTATGATTGTTCATGGAGCAGAAGAAAATAATGTCCAGAACGTTTCCACTCCTCTACTCCTATTTTGAAACTTCTTCAGCTTAAGAAAAGTGGTTTCAAGGATCCTTATATATTAAATTACTTACTTAAACTACTACAAAATATTCCAAATTATTCTCAGTTATTTGGAGCACCAAAGCTAAAATTGTCTATATTTGTGTTGCTGCATCAAAGACCTCCCTAAACGATTTTGTGGAGAAAAAGAAGTAAAAATGGAAACACTACCACCACCCCTCTCATAAGGTAGCATACACATTTAATTGCGTGTGCTAAAGGAGGGGGAAAAAATGAAAGAAAACTGTAAAAAAAGATGAATTCAGACATCTTAAAATTTAAAAAGATACATGTTCAAAAACAATAATGAAACATACATTTCAATTAAGATGAAACACTTTGTTTTAATATATCATTAAAGACAAATTGTCTCAAAAATAATAATAATAATAAAGCAAAAAAAGCATTTTCCAGTAAGAAAACTGGTTGAAGAAATGTACACTTAAGGTATAGCATTTTCAAAAGACCTTTACTATTATTGCAGCTAGTAGCAATTTTTACTTTAGTGAGAACAATTAACATTAGACCAGGATTAAATGCTTCAAAAGTCCCATGGTTGTTATCTGTCTGCATTCTTACTTATAAATATTGTTTTGGAGAATCTAATTTTCCATCCAAATAAATTAGGCTGAGGTTAATTACAATATCCCAATCTTCTGAGAAGTAAGCAACCAAAATACTCTTAAATATACAAAAGGAGTGTTGTGAAAGATATGCATGGCTGCTGTTGACTTGCTGCATAAAACTCTTGCACACAGGTTTTCCACACATATAACTGCAGTGTAAAAGACGACATTATGAGAAACCTTCTGACAAATTGATTAATAATCCAGAGCTGCTGAAGTTCAGCTGAGTGAGCAATTAAACATTCCAAACAGCAATGAACCTTCAGAGATAATTTATGATAATTTTATGCACAAGAGCTCAGTGGCTTTTTAATTTGATAGAATGTTAGTAGCATAGATTTCTAACAAGGGAGTTTCAGTGCTCCATACATCACTGAGATTACTTAAACATTTCAATGTGGTTGATGAATGAAGTTTCTTGAGATGCGAGGAGATACAGAAGGTGTCAGAAGGTTGAGATTATTCATCATATCAATTATTGAAAGTGGATGCATTGACATCATACTCCCAGCTCATATTTTATAGCCATTATAAAGACAGAACAGAAATAACAGACTTGGTGGACTGCAGAACTGTCAGGATATCCAACTTCTTCCTCTTTTCCTTCAAGCCTTGTTCTGTCACCATACAATGTTAGCACTTCCAGGGTTTTCTTTGAAAGTCATTCATAATATACAGCATGAGAACAAGACCCTTTGGACATCATCAGCTCATACCTAGAATACATCCCATATAGATCAAGAGAGAAAAGGGAAGTTAGATAAAGAGTCTAAACTCAGTTCGCCAGCAATGCAAATACTGTGTCATTTTTGCTGAAGGAGAGCAGATTTCTCTACATTCTTCCACATAATTTTTTGCCTTTTTGTTGTTTTGAAAACACTGCATAGGGTGGTACATTGAAACAAGTCAAATATTTTTAGTTCCTAGAATATTTCCCCTTCATCCCTTTATTTCTTGTTTTGGCAAGCAAAATATAATGTTTTAATCTTGGATTTCTGACATACTCATGACAGTTTGAAATACACTAAGCTAAACTAAATAATGTAAAGGGGCCTTCTTTATGTTATGAACAAAGATAAAGTCTCTACTTTGAAGAGAACACTGAAGCACTCAGAAACCACATGTTTAAGAGAACAGCCAGTTGATGAGATTTGATTTGTTTTTAACACTACTATAATGATCCTGACAATAAATCATCATTTCACATATCCAAACAGTTATCCTTTCATGTGCACTAGGAATAGAATGCTGGAAAATTGAGGCTATATATAGGCAAAAAAAAAAATAAAATACTAGAAGCAGGACAGCAGCCTGTTACTTAAACTCTTCAAATGAGAGATCACTTCATCTGTGTAAAGCACTATTAGTCAAAATACTCTGGAACTATGCAGACAGCTCGGAGAGTGATAGGTGGGAGGATTGGAGTGCCTGTACAGATGTTATGGCTTCAAATCCTATCACAGACTAGAACTATTAGTCTTGGGTTAATGAAAAAAGTTGTCTGACCCTTTCTGTGTCTTCAACATTATTGTTTAAAGAGCTGACTCCTGCACAGTTCCAAATGCAGTATCAACACCTATCAACATAATTGAAAGTCTTCCACCAGTGAAAAATGGAGTCAACATTAACAGAAAAATCCCAGAAAGTTCCATCAACTTCTGGGTCTCCTGCTAGACATCACTGAACAAATACGACAGAGCTGGTAAGCAGATTCAATTCCTGCCTAAAGACAAGTAGGCCTAAGATTGTGGCATTCTTCCTTGAAAAGCTTTCTTCAGCTGATTCAAGTCAGTGTAACTCCCTTGCAAATAGAGTATCCACTTCCCAAAAGACTGTGAAAATAGGTCCAAATTATGGCTGTGGAGGAATATTACCTGGAAAGGAAAAGAACAAACTCCAAAGTGTATGAGGAAAAAAAAAAAAAAAGGAATTGTTACAAATAAATAAATAAATAAGCATGACATTGAAAACTTGATCAAAATAAAAATATTAAAAAGTGTTTTTTTTTTTCACCTAGAAAATGGATTGAAGTAGCCCTAGAAGACAGAAAGTCAGGATAAACAGAATACTATTGTAACCTCTCCAGTATTTCTGCAAAATTAGATGTTCAAAAGCAAAAAGACAGAAAAGCTAATTCTAATGTTAGCTTATTTCTTGGGCAAGGTATCTGGAAGCAAGCTGTTGAGAAGTTTCTATTATTTCAGATCTTTTACCAAAAAGTTACTCAAACATCCTTCATGAGTGGTAAAAATATCTTTAACCTTCTCTGAGTACTGGGTATTGATCTAGATAACTTTTCCGGGTCTATGTCTCTGTCTCAATTTAATGTCACATAGTTAAAGCTGAGAACAGGAAATATTATATAAGTTCGAATGAGATAACAAAAGGCAAAACTGTTTACTTTTTTATGTACTATTTATTCATCATTTTGGTGGCTTGCACAGGATTGTAATCTCATCTCTGGATTATCGAAAAAGCATTTACCTGACTGCCTCTAAGTTTCCTCAGGAAATGACCAGACTGGCAGGAAGGAAGCAAAAAAATGAGGTAACCTAAATGTCCTCCTCCCTTCTAGGAACCCCTAGCTCTCTTTCAAACTCCTTTAACTTAGGAGGGTCAAACAAACTCCTTTAACTTAGGAGGGTCAAATTTGGTAAGAAGGCTGGATATTGATGTAAAATACTCCCATTTGCAAAGTTATATACCACACATGTAATTGATGGCCTCCTCAGAACCATGCTTACAAATAGGGAGACTTTTTTATTTTCCCTCTTTTTATTATTATTATTATTATTATTATTATTATTTATTTAACTAAAGCAACATGCATGGGAAAAGAGCACTTTTTTTTTTTTTTACATAGAATATTCAAATGTTAACTCCAATTGGAAGCTCTCACTTCACTGAAGCCCTTCAAATGAACACTTTCTAATTTAAATTGAAAACGTTACCTAGATCTATTCTGACAGTTTTAAAAACATGTGGGAAGCAACCACTAGCTATGCAGCTAAGCCTTAAAACACTTGTCTAAGAATGATGTTCTCTAACTCTCCTGCTCATGAATCTAGCCCTAGCACTAAGTTTGGGTACAGATTTCTGTAGAGGGACATGCTGAAGCTGCAGTTGGAAATACTACGTGGGGAGAATTCCCACAGCAGCCCAGACCGTTGGTGTGGTTTGGCAACCTCTTTGCAGCCCCACTCTTTCTATGGGTCTCAAATCTTTTGCTTCCCTAACCCCATGCCTTCCCTAACTCTAAGTATGGGTTAATTATTCTGCAATGGGACATGCTGAAACCCCTTGTGAAAAGGATACAAGTGGGAGAGTTTTCACAGAAGCCCCCACTTTTCTTCCCCAATCTCTTTGCAGTTCCAGTTTTGCAATGGGCCTCATGTCAGAGAAAAACACGGGCAGTTGCTGCCTAGCATGGAAGGAGGGATATGGGAGTCAAGCATCACAGCAAGGCAGGCAGAGGCCTTGGTCTCACTGACAAAACATCTCATCTCTGTAGTACTTGAATAAACCAGAAAGTGACAGTCAGAGTCCAGACTAACAGGGTACAAGGCAAGGCACAGGCATGACTGCAAAGTTAGGTGCAACACAGTCCAGGCCTAAGCCACGCATGAGAGCCTCTGCTGAATGCAGCTCCACACGGAGGAGGTAGTAAGCCCTTCTGCAACGTCTTCCAGCTCTTCCTCGGAGAACTCCAAGGCCTGCAGAGGCTTCTCAAAAAGGTCTCTCCTGTCAGAGCTATCTCCCAAGCAGGGCCCAAGCTCTGGGCCCTGAAACTCTTGCTCTAACTCTAGCTGGGAGCCTTACAGGTAACTTCTGCTACAGGGGATACTGAGGCCCCAAGGGAAACGTGGGTGCAGAAAATTTATTATAGCAGCCCACACATTATTTCAGCAGCCTTTTAGGTGTACTGTCCTTCCCAGAAGCCCTTTCTCCCTGTCCCTACTGTGATCCTAGCCCTAACCCTAAACCCAGTCCCAGAAGTTTTAGTACACTTTTCATTAAGCCTTTCTTCTCATCCTTGAAATTTAACTATGCTTTTAATATGCTACTAAATATACTACCTTTTATTATATATATTTACTTTTATTGTTGTTTTAAATTAAATTTTATCGATGTATATGGTATGCGTGTGTCATGTGTAACCTTTATTTCCTGGCAGGTTATGCTGTACTTCTGTCATTTTTTTCTTCCTCAGAGTGAGCTATTGAGTCTTGTTTATGAGATCTCCGTTTGCAGAATAACAAATTTCCTGCCATGATTCAGTAGTTTCATGTAAAGAGCATAATATTCTGTTGATAACTGCTTCTACACAATAATGAGGTGCTTAATGTAAAATAGTTGTATAATTGTATGAATCAAAGCTATATTTCTAATTTGAAGTTTGCAAACTCTATTTTCACATTATTTTAGGTTTACATGTTTAGGTTTATGTGTCTTTATCATGATGCTTTTTTAATCATTTATTCTTATTATCTTACTTATTGTTATAAATAATTTCCAACTAATAAGTTATTCTGTTTCTTACTCCAGGAAGAGGGGACATAATAAATCTGATCCAAAGCCATACAAGTTAAATGAAAAATTCAGCATTTGGACAAATTAGAAATTATTATTTGAGTTTGTTACTATTTTTTCAATGTGCTGATTGATCCCAAATAATTATCTTGGACTTTTTTGTTACTCCATGTAAAGTAATTGAATTGTGCTAATTGTTGTTGATTTACAAAGTGACAAGACATTGTTTCAGTGATAAGCATTCTGATGGAATAAAACTGCTACCACATTTTAAGAATAGTTCTCCGAATTTTATATTTAATTTCATTAAACATTAATGCCAGTGAAGCTTGAATGCTTCAGTGTCTGCAGAAACGAACACAAAAGAACTGTGATTATTTCTGAATCCAGATCATGTTAAAACTAGCATGAATAAAGTACAGATACCTTTTTTATTTTTTAATACTGATCTATCTCTAAATATTATGATTTTTTTTTTCACAGTAAGAACTGGCACCAAGATACAGATTCACAGCCTCAAGCAACAACACTTCTATTTATGAAATCCTGGTTAAACACCTTAGATACCTAAGCAGTCTTATTCAGTTTGGTAAGTTCACTTTGACCTCAGAAGGACTACTCCTCTGAGTAAGGTTACTCATATATAAGCATTTGCAAGGCAGCCTTTCATTTGCTGTTCTGAAATTGTTTTATGCTTGATTCTACTTTACAGATGACAAAAGAAAACTTAGTGAAGATCATGTATTTTAAATGAAAATATTAATAAAATGCTTTGGTTTTTTTTTCTTCACAAATAGTTGGATTTTATAATACATCTATAATAAATTTAATAATATCTTTATATCTAAATACATATAAAAACATAGAAAAATGTAGAATATATAGACTTATCCTGTAATTGCTAAGATTACTGAGCAAAGAATGACAGAAATCCTCAATGCATTCTTTTGAGAGTAAGAAGTGAACACAAGGAAAAAAGCATATGATTTTCTATGTTAAATTCCTGATGTGAGGGTAAAGAAAAATACATGGGTTTCAGTTGCAAAAGTTCTATTAAGCTCACTTGTTTCAGAATCAACTCCTAAATAGCAAAAAATGCAATTAAAAAAGGTGTGCAAGTAGGGTTTTTTTGCTTCATTTGGGATGCCTAAAAGAAAGAAAACCCTCAAAGTATTTCTTATATGATTGTGAACAGAATAATTTCACAATAGAAGTTATAGAGGATGAAGGGAGAAATTGCATGATAGATACCCAAAAAGAAAACAAATAGTAGAGACATTAAGAACAACTTCCTTCAGTCCCTGTTATGAGAATTTGAGGACCTGGACTGTTCACAGACAAATTTCAAAAAGTTTTAATTACAACAAACATATCTAAACTTTGCTTTCAGGGAAGAGAAATGACACCAGCAGTATGCTAGTTATTTTTCATAGCCTTTTTTCTATATTGTGTTTCTGCTGCTCGACCCTTATTGCCTGTATTCATCTGGCATCTCAGTCTGAGATGTGGAAGCTAAGTCAGCCCCCAAAGTGGTACCTGTTCTAAAGACATACATACAGTGGTTTCCGTGGCAACGGACACACATGGAAGATCTCTCAGAAGAGCTTCTCACATACTCATTTTTTCTGCACAGAGTGTTGGTTCATATGTATATGTAGGTCCAGGCTACAAACTTTATCAATCAAACTACAGCTGCATAATTTCAACTCCGACTTTTATTCTTTCCTGCTTTCCAGCAGCTTATGATGAACATTTGCTGATGAATGGAGAGGCTGGTATCTGGCAGCACATATTGCTCTACCAGAAATATACAAATCTCTGCTGGAACTTTACAGGTCATTTAAATAAATGTTTGAAGACAAAAATGGACTTATTCTAGTATTGAAGGGATGCCTACATACAAGGCATGTGGAGAATGGCCCAAATAAGAACCCCCAGATTGAACTTTTGAATTTAAAATACATGTGCATACATACTTAATATGCATAGCCATACTAAGACATTATTATTATTGGTTAGACTAAAAGTACTTTATAATTCTTATGTATTAGCATTCCCGTTTCACAGACATGGAGAATGATCCCAAACATGTAAGTTACATTACTAGAAGCCTTCTTGTTTTGGAATCAGCCTCATGATTCAAATCAGCCTTGAATGTTGTAAAGTGCTGCCTTATTGCGGAAAAAAAAAATATAGCCAACCTGCTAATCTTGTATAAGCAGTTTTAAACAGTGAGCTGTATATCTTATAATGTATTAGTGCTAGTATAGTAGGTAGGTAGATATAATAGATAGAAGAAATGTGTTCATCATGCTCCATTAAAAGAGTACTGCCCAATTAGGTACAAGTTTGGAAGGTTACTTTTTTCTCTAGACCCCTTACAGTTCTTCTTCCAACTTAGCTTGTGCTCAATTGGTTGAACATGGTTACTCTCCTCATTACATTTTACATGGACATAGCTATTTCATTTTCACTGATAGAATAATTGGTTTAAGAGCAAATCTAAAGGCCACTGAAGTTATTTGGCACTCTTATCGGTGTCCTCAGAGAGTGAGGAACCAGTTTACATGATACCTTTTCCCTCTGTCTTATCCCCTTTGCAGAAATAATACCTTGAGACACTAGTGGCCTTTTCAGATTTGAAAGGGACTTGTATTTATGTTTCAGAACTAGAAACAGAAGCTTTTCATGTGCCTTCAGCTCTGGGCTACTTAGCGTGGCTGATGGTGCTAGCAGACCTCATCCTATGTGTGATGTGGAAAACCTTATCTCTCACTGATTTTCATATATGACCACTGAGGTTCTAAACCAAGACCTGTTGTATTAATGGAAGGTTCTGATATTTTAGCTGACTTTGACATAGGTTTTCAACTTCTGCAGCTTCTATTGATTTATTCCACTAACCATTTTACATGCATATTTATGTCAGCAAAGGTGAAAATATAGCTTATAAAAAAAAAAAAAGCAACACTGTGTTCCTTACAAATGAATATTATTTGTAATGGAAAATAGACAGCAGAAATGCAAAACTGTTTTCAAAGTAGCTGAACTTGAGATAACAAGAATTTTATAGGGCTGTTCTGCTCCTATTCACTTTGTTCTGAACTCCCAGCTTTCTCTCACTCTCTCACTGTCTCTTTTTGTATCTTTTTTTTTTTTTAGAAGTACTCATTAATAAGTTGTAAACCTTACCTCCATGGTGTTTCTGCTCTGCTTTATTTTCCAGCACAATAACAAAGCTACTGTAGGTCAAGTGTGAAGGATAGGTAATAATTTGTCAGTGTTTCAAGCAGAATTCAGGGACATTTCAAAATGTTTTTTGTGATTTGGGCTTCCAGCTTTAAAATGTGATGTATAATTGACATTTTGATACTTCGAGGCCATGGTGTATTCTCACACTTCCATGAAAAAAAAAACAACTTGCTGACACAATCAGGAAACAGATGGTGACAAAGATCTTGTATTTAATATGCCAATCATTATGCTTTAGTTGCATATTATCATCTCATTCATGAGGCCACTATATGAAGGAATTTTGCTGTGCTTCTGCAAATCAATCAAGAAGTCTTATAATTATTATTTTTTTTTAATATAATTTAGGACTTTCTTATCCTTTCTGTGTTTTATTATATTTGGGGTGGAGTGTGTATGCAAATTTATTACACATGAAAAATGCTTTGACAATCGTGTGGCTAGAATAGATGTCAGCAACGAAATTTTCACTATAGATAGTTTCAATAGAGAGACCAAGAAATGACTTGGCAGCTGAAGTATCCACATTTTCCATACTTTGCTGTGGCCTTTAATCCAAAGACAGTGACATAGTAAGACATTAAAAGGGATGATGTCGAGTAGGAGGATGGATCCTGTAATGTGGCCTCATATCTACTAAGACCTGGAATTCAGTCAAAATTTCTGCTCAGGAAAACCACAGATGGCAGATTACCAATATATTTCAGTTAGAGCTAGCACTGGATTTGAAATCACTGAGTATGTGAGCCAAGCATACCTCTTCTTCAGCTCAAAATAGACATTTTCTTTGGAGAGTGCCTGACTTAGGGTCCCATCATACAGGAGTGAGTTCATCCCCTCACAAACTGAGCAAGGACCCTCCTTGGATAGCCTGAGATCCTTTGAAGAGGATTTAGTCCATTACTGCAAGTGGGGAGAAAAGGCTTGTTCTTTCTCCTTTCTTTCTGTCCTGCATTGTCCGGAGGATGCGTCTTTCCTGATAAGTGTCAAACCTTCATGTTCAGAGGAAGTTTCGATATAGTAAGGATCTTTTCTTTTTTCATCTCACCCCTACTCTCTATCTGTAGGTTTCCCAGATTCTAAAATGTATATCTTTCCATTTTAAGAAAGAAGAAAATAACTGTGGTTCTGTGCAAAAAGAACATCACGAGCATGAGGACACAGCATGTGGCTTGACCACTGACTAATGCCTTGTTTCCTGGGGACAGAACATGCCTTTGACCTGCGTATGGTTACGTAGTTAGTTGAAAACTTACATATTCTAAGAAGAAAAAAAAAAAAAAAAGGATATAAATATATACTGGCTTTTAGCTTATATACATTGAGGAGAGGAAAGGGAGGTTGATCTGGTGCTGATACTTAGAAGAGAAGATATTTCTGGAGGAGAAAAAGCAATTGAATTGTACACCATTGTTCAATATAATTTGTGCCATTCCAGGCATAGCACATTTCAGGAGTTGTTTCCATGGCAAAACAGTCATAAGTGCAAGAAACGTGAGACTATGTTTCTTTCATATGTGTCACATCGCAGAGTTTATGGTAGCCCTTCAGCATATCACTGCTCCTTTTGCTCTCTAATTCCCCTTTCCTAATCTCCGGCCATTTTAGACTACTGGTAATGTGCTGTGGTAGACCAGACCATCACTGACTCATCACTGGGAGTTCTGCGTCATCCTGATTTTGTTCTCTTCCCTTCAGTGCATGGCATTCCTCATTTAGCTCATCCAAACAGGTTTGCGGTTTACAAAAACAGAATTCTTTGAAGTTGTTATTCTGTGTTCCTTTTAATTGGTCAAGAAAAAAATAAAACCCACCAAACTCATTGTGTAAGAGAAGAGCTGTTCTTAGACATAGGGTCAGATTTATTGTTTGCTTCATTACTTATCAAAGATAGCAGCTTACACACCTTGCGCTATCTAGACAGCAGTCTCTTGGGATGTCAAAAGTCAAGGTTACATCAGCTCTTGACTTTATCCAGGCTGTATGATGTACAATGTCACTGTAACAGAGCACTTCCTCTTTGTTCTGGGGGAACTCGATTCATAATGAGCCCAACTAGGGTGTATTCGGATTGTGATAAAGAGCTCTACACAGAGGCTCCTGTTTTAGAGAAACAGGTGTTGGCTTTGATTAGAGAAAAATGACATCATCTAAGGGAGAGAAGAAAAAAAGCAAAGGGAAAGGAAGGCAAAAATAGAAAAAAGTGGCAACCAGACACAAATACATTTGCACATATAAAGCTGTTCTAATGAGAGCCAAATTGATTTGACATTCAGTGGCAGTTTGAAGCCAAAAAAAGCAAGGCAGCCTACAAAAGGCCCAGCTCATTGTTTATGGAGTGTCATACTTCATCATCTGTGAGACCAATAACAGTGATGGGAAGACCTTTAAAAGTATGGAGTTTGCACAGAGTGGCTGCGTGGATACCGCTGATGTCAGATCCAATAGAATGATTGTGAGCTATTTCCTGAATTGAAATCATGTTTGTCAGATGAAGTAGATGCTCTCTACAGACTATATCTTTGAGAACAGAATTTGGTACATTGTTAGAATTCTTGGGTGATTTCTTCTAGGCAGGCGGAGCCACAATACTTATCCTGTGATGAGTACTGATCATCAAATGGCCATGAAGAAAAAAATAGAAGAGAAAAAAATTACATAACCTGCAAATGCTGCTTCCGCTACATGAAAATTACTCTCCTAAAGGAAAAGACCGTTATATAAAATCATGTAAATTAATGTAGGCATCCCTTTCATCACCCTTACTTTTGCAGGTAACTCTGTAATTATTAAAAAAAAAAAAAAAAAAAAAAACATTTTTATTAAAATAGTAGACCTCTGTTGTTAGTAAACTGCAAAATATATTTTGTCCATCTCTGCTTTCAGTTAGAACACCTGGTGAGGACTGACATGTTTATTAAATGTTGGTGAATGCCAACATGAATTAAATAAGCCTTCAAAAAAATGTGAGATAGTATAGCCTTCTACAGTAAAGAATATGTGTAGAAAGCAGTCTCTCTCTTTCTGCCTTCTAGCTATGAACTCTATCTAGATATCACAATATTGATATTAAATTCAGATATAAATGTTTCTATTTAGATTTCACTAGAAAATCTGTTTCTTTCTTGGGGGAAAATTCAGGAATTACACCCTTCTGGGTCTCAATTCTCTAACAATTCACTGCAATACAAATAGACAGAGATCTCAAATTATCAAGTCCCATTAATAATCCCATTTTATGTGTAGTACCATGTATGGCTTTATGTCTCAAAAGGCAATCAAGGTGACCAAACTTATAATGGATTGCACAACCAAAAACGAAGAGAAACAAGATACATAGAGGTAGGTGTAGGTAAATAAATAAAACATTTTCTTTAATTCACATTAACAAAACTCAGTTTAACTTTTTAACCGTTTTTTTTTTTCTTTTTGCAAACCTTCTTTGTATGTTTCCTGTAAATATTTGAGTCTCTGAGTTTATTAGCATGAACACCCAACAAAATAAATAGATCAGTAGATCAAAATATTTAAATAGGCACAAAAAGCTAGCTTTACATCTATATTAAATACAATATTCTGTGACATATAAAGACAGTGTATATTAGTTATGAATTATATATGCAGATGTAATTCCTGCTATGCTAGTTTATGTCATAAATCATATGATTGTTTCTTTTGTCATATTTAGGAGAATTATAAACCACACGTGGAATAAATTACAAATTCCAAGTATTACAAGATAGGTTTTTCAATTCATGATAGTACCCAGACATTCAAGGCCCTATCTATTTTGCCACAGACTTCAGTTTGCAGGAGAAATAGAGTTGCTCTAATGCCCACTGGTTTCACAGTCAGTCTAAAGTCTCACAGTGGTGGCATTTAATTCTATTGCATTAAGTATTAAAATACAGTTGGTATGGTGAGCCCTTCAACAAGCGGATTTCATTTTTCTTAGGCCACAAGGGTGCTCACGGATAACTGCATCATAGAAAAAGTAAACAGGGAATCAGTTCAGGATGATCAAAGAAATACATTGCTACACAGCTTTGATAAATGTTGTTAAATCATTTAAAATGTTACCTTATAGGATTTAATGTCAGAAATATAACACCACAGAAGTGAACAGGAGCAATTTACATTTCCCTTAGAGCTATTGTTTCACACTGTCTGAAGATTCAGGCTATGTCTTTGCTGAGAAATGATGTATTTTACATCAAGCAATGTAAACTTTTATAAATTAGTGAAAACAAGAAAAAGACAAATTTCAATTTAATGCAGTTAGCCAGGGTTAACCTTAGGCCCACATTTGCCATTCTATCAACTGCATGTAAAGAGATAAAAATGATACGTCTTGACTTGGATTTTACATTGAGACAATTAATTATGGGAAATCACATGATGTCAAAAATGAGCATATAGCCTTTGTGAGAGCACTGTATTAATTTCCTGCTGCCCAGATTGGAAACTTCTCTCCACAGGTCTATACTTACAAAGTTTGAACATACCATGCACCTTATTTCCTTTGTGTTTCCTTCCATGCCTGCAAAAGGGATAGTTTCTATATAAAATTCTTCTATAAAAAAGAGAACCAAATTAATGTATAATCAATGTGTAATCAAGTTCAATGTATAAACCTTTGCATGTATATTACACTATATATATACTGATGCAAATTGTAATGAATCAGTCATGTTAGTTACCGCTTTTTTTTTTTCACTTATATATTCACTGTCTGCTTCCTGTGCTATATCAACACCGAACATTTTTGTAGAAGAAATTCATAAGTCAGAAATTCATAATACGTCACATTTCTAGTCTGGTCATGGACAATTCATATATCAAAAAAAAAGTGACATGCACAAATAGTTTTTTTTCAGTTTGATTTGTCCTACTAGACAACCAGGTGTCATGAAGCTGGAAACATATTCTCAAGTAGTAGACTTGGGCAGTTGCTTCTGTTTAGCTAGTCAAAAGGATCAAGGATACCTGTTTCTGATGTGTAATTACCAGGTATGAAACAGCAGTTTCATCTGGCAGAAAGCAGACCAAATTAATATAAGCTAAAGACAATAAATAAATACAATAAACAAACAAATAAATAAATAAATATTTTAGTTTTATTTTGTTTTCCCAGCAGTGAGAGTGATTAATTCCTGGAACAAATTAACTCAGCAAGTGGTAATTTCTCCATTGTCTGTAATATCTGCACCAGGAATGGATTTTTGTTTCCCTGAAAGACATGCTTAACTAAAACAAAACTGTCATTAAATCTGTGGGCAGAGATAAAGGTGCGGGAACTCCCCTTCTGTGATAACTTATACCAAGCGTGTAACTTTGCACAGCACTTTCTTGCTGGTAGGGTTTGGGTAGTCTAGATGGTGGCTTCTGAGTAGTACCCGACACAAGTCACTTGGCTCAGAAAAAATACTTAAGATAAAATTTTATGCACTTGTGCTATACAAAGATCTTTTAGTCTAGACAACCTAGGAATCTCTCTAGCCTTAAAACTGAGAAGTTCCTAGTAGTATATCTAAGACATACAAGTACACACAAGGAACACAAAGAAAACTGTGTACGCAAGTCAAAATACTCCTCCAATCTATTCTGAAAGTAGTTCTTTAGATTTTTTAGCTGCCCAACATATACAGTCTTACCTGCTGTATTGTAGTGAAGATAATTTTATTTTCATTCTTTTTACTTCCAGAGCCAACAGTCTGTTTTACTTCCATATAACTGACTATCATATTTTATTCCGTTCATCTATCTTCAGTTGAATCATTTAGTGAATTCCAGCCCACTACTCCTTCCTCAGCTCAGTAGAGTTAATAGGGCTGCACAGGTTCTGCTAAACGAGTACTGAAGAAGATCAGATTAAACAGATACAGTGAAAGTCTAGTTGATACAGGTAGTCTTTACAGCAGTGGCAAAAAACCTGTAGGATTGCATTCATTAAAAAAAAAAAAAAAAAAAAGCTAGTATTTATAATTAGTTAACTAAGAGATTTGAAACTGGGCTTACTAACAGGACGGTTTAAATACAGACACTAAGATAACAGAAAATAGTTATACACATTTTCATTATAAACCTCCAGTGTAAAAAATCTTATCAAGGAAGTGTGACTACTGACTACCAGCTCTACTCCTTAGAGACTGGTATATTTTAAAGACAAAAATTTCTTCTGTTTGCAAATTTTGTTAGAAGTTATTCTGAAGAGAAAGGAAAGGAAAACAATAGGAGTTATCCTGGAAGAAAACTAAAATTCTCTTCCTTGTCTTTCCTACTGATCTGTATGCCACTCTCTTGTTACAGTGGGATGTTTGGAGGCATATTTTCTAAAAGAGTTACCAGCTAGATAACCTGCACTTGTGCCAAACTGTTCATTTTAAAGCTATGAGTTACCTGCCTTACACAAAACTGTGGGAGGCTCCAAGATGTCTCCTATATGTGATTAAACCACCTGTTTTCTCAAAAGGCACTTTCAGAGTAGTACTACCATGTCTAACCATGGAGCTGGAAATGACTGGAGATCAAAATGTGCTGCAACATCTGAAAGCTGAAAATGAGTCGTTTTGTAGGAAGAAATTTTGCAAGATGTTCATCTGCAGTCTGTTTTCAAGACATACAAAGACACAACCCATGCACCATTACAAGCCCATCAGTTTCTTGAAAGGAAATACATATACCTGTGGCGTAACACAAACATTTTATTCTGTGCAGGCTTTGAGTAACAGAAGGTGTTTTGCATGCATACGTCCACAACTATGCTTTTAGCATGATGTTGTAAGGTGTTTAACTGCAACATAGGCATTGAATGCAGTGTGTCCTTTGTAACTCAGGGTTGAAATCCAACTCAGATGTTCTAGAACAGCTCATGTTTCTGGAGGTGTCTGAAGTTAGATGAATGTAGCAACCTTTTGAGTAAAAAATTGGGAAAATCAATGAAGATAATGGGAAAGAAAAATATTTTAATTTCAAAATTATTATTACGTGCCATCTTTTGTGTATTTCAGAATTTTTCTTGCTTTGAAAACCAAGTGATTTTTATTTTGTGGTCACCCACTTGGTGGTCACCTATGAGTGTTAGAAGAAAAGGCTTAAAACCAAGCATGTCAAAACCCTTTTGGTGAGGAATCAATAGCATAGACTTTGCACATTACTAAAGAATTAATATGCAAAGTGTAAGATTGTTTTCTGTCAATATACCTCATCTATATTAAAATTCATACATAGAGTAAAATGTTTCGCTAAAGGTAGGGACTAGTGAGAAGAGGTATTTTATTCCTGTCCCTGACAGTGCAAAGATGAGTAGTTTCCTCAGCTCTGTGAAAACAGAGAGCAGAAAACAACTCTGCACTTTTAACTGAATCTGCCTTCTTCTTGTATTTTATCAGCAGCAATAGCAATTTCTACAATTTTACAAATGGGTTTGAGTTATTAATTTCATTACTAAACAACAAGAGAAAAATACCACCAAGCTATATAGATTGCTCTTTATGGAGCAGTTTCTGGTACTGCTAAAACAGTGCGTTTTTACTTCACACCACCCTCCCCCAGCTTCTTTCCTCTATTGCTTTACTTCAGTCACTGAAATAAGAGGATAGAAAACAGGAGTATACGTGGAAAGAGACTGGTTCAGCAAAATGCTGTTTTCTTATACAGATACTATTTTATTGTGAAACTACATTTAAAAACTAAAATGGAAAATAAGACATACATAATATTATGACTAGTAATGTCTTTAGTTTTGCAGCAGATATTGTATAAGCAAATATACCTTTATTTTCCACATACTATGCTACAGTAGAAAAGAAAGAGAACAGCATCTTTTGGTCAACTGTGAAATGCCATTTGTAAGTGGAAGTACTTCAGGCTTACTAGGGTTTTTTGTCCCCTCTAATTCATTGCAAGTTTGTTTTTGTTTATGAAAACAGATTTGATCAGATAATCAGAGTGTAGAGGTAGTGTTCAATCATTCAGCGATATTTGGTGGATTTTATTCACTTTTATACTTCATTGCGTTTTCACTCTTGGAAACTCATTTACATAATCTCCGTATGGTCATTTCACAGTAACTGTATGTGACTCTCGATATGCCAGCTAATAATTACCCTAAGCTATCAGAGAATTCGTAACTGCATAGTGACTACACAGTTATTTCTTAATATTCATACTCGAGATTGAAAGCTCTCTGACTGGTCCAATACTATGAATTGTCAAGCTGTTTACCAACAACAAAGACTCTGCCTCTGCTTCTCAGCCCCTGCAGCTGAAGCAGAAAATGCCGGTGTTTACTTAAAGAAGGGGAGAAAGAAAAAAAAAAAAAAAAAAAAAAAAATACTCTCCTTCTTCTATGCTTGAGCCTTTGCTGTTGAAGAGAACAGTAGTTTTTGTCACTGATTTCAATGGGACTCCAATCTGACTCACTTTCTCATCCTTTTATGCCCCATTCCTCTTGCATTTCAGCAAAAGTACTTTATTTACATAATAATTGTCATAAAACTATACTTTCTGTAAATGAGATTATGCTGTATTTTCCCACCTGCTGGCTTAGTTTAGGTTCCCATAATCTCTTATACAGAGCTATGCTGTACATGTCTGTGTAACTGAATGTAATAACCCTAGAAAAATAAGGAAGGAAGCAAGAATTTTCCCTTGGAAGTTATCCTTAGGTATTTTTAACATAGCATTACAACTTTCTTGGCCTTAGGACACTACTTTTTAGCATTATTGTGACACAAGATGGATTATCGTGAGACAGTTGTCAGAGTAAGGTTTGGATTAAATGACTATGGAAAGGGACAAAGACAAATTTTGAAAGGCAGGACTTTCCTCTCCTTCCTTCTTAGCAATTGAATTAAAAAATGCCACTGACTTTAATCACCAGTTACAGGGTATTGAATTGTATGGTGTTTTAGAATTTGGCAGAAGAGATGAAAAATTTCTGAATGGGAATAAAGGAAAACACAGAAAATCCTATATAAAAATGCAGAAAAAAAGACTGTTTTCTTTTATATTTTACAGAATAAGTAGAAATGACATTTGGGTAATGATTAAATAATACTCAAAAAGTCCACTGTGCAAACAAGGAATTTCTCAGGGTTGTGTATATGTGTGCTACTTAATTGTTTTGGATTTTTGGTTGAGATTTCTTTTCTTTTCAAAAAGAATGATGTGATCTAAAAAGAGAGGACAAGCTTAGTTCAGTTATAGCTTTCATATAATTACTACAAACTAATGCAAATTAGACTGTAGGTCTGCTCAATGTACATTTCTGTGCTTGCCAAATTATGTTTGGCAGTGTGGTCAAGCAATAACAGATGCACACTGTGCCTAGTTTTCTCGGGCTGTTCAATAATTAGGAGGGCCATGTATTATAATAAACCACATCCCCTTGGCTGAGATTTGGATGCAAATTGCACACTAATTCACTTCCAAGTTTTTTGGAAGCATACCAAAAGACATGAAAATTAGGGAAATATACTATTTACTTCGGGAAATGTGTTTAAAACTAAATAAGGCTCATTTGTAAGCAGTGTTCATCTATTCCATGCTTGTAAAAAAATTAACAATAAGTTCCCTTTTCTTTTACACTATTTAGTTCAGCTCGAGCACAGAGCAGCTAATGTGACACCTCTGCAATGTTCATGGCATCTCTATTATTCTTGCACTGAGAGAGTACAATATAAAAGACAGTTACTCTGCTTTGTATTTCTCTAAGGTATTGCTGAGGTTGAGTGGATGATATCAGTTCAATGAAAGACTTGAATCACACTGCAATCCAAATTCTTTGCAATCAGTTGAGTTGTAATGGCATGCTGTTCATAGCAGAAAATTTGTCTTTTGAAAAGGCTGAAGATTCTTTACCCTTAGTTATTACACAAAGGCTGAATGGACAGATTTAATCAAAAAAAAAAATAATGAAGGAAATTCTAGAGAATCCATCAATGCAGTGCATAGATGTAACTACATCCATCACTGAATTCTGGAGCAACAGAAAATTAAAATAATTGAAACTAATCCTATAAGTATAAACAGGTAGTTAGGATATCCTGAAAACTGTTTAACAGTGAGCTGCATTTCAGTAACAGCTAACACTATGAAACACAGAAATACAGTGCAACCTAAAAACTGTGTAATGGGAGATTCATCTTTTGTGTTTATTGCCTACAACTTGTACTGTGATAGCAACTGAGACACGCTCACAAACTAGGACCTCACTGTACGTGCTGTAGACAAATACAGGAAAAAAAAAAAAAAAACACTGAAAAAGACAGAATGCTCTCCTACAATAGTATTTTTTTGTTTTAAGAAGGGATATCAAGGGACAAAATTTTATAAATCTTCCCAAACATTCACGATTTTATGTGATATTCAAACAATTCTTTGCAAGAAGACAATGAAGGGAAATGTTCCTTGCCAAAAAATATTTAAAATATATTCTAAACTCCCAGCACAATTATAGTGACTACAGTGTAGTTTTAATATCGGTGATTTACTTGTAAAGAAATTCATGTGGGCACCAGCAGAAATCTCTATAGCAAATCAAAAGTCAGCAGATTACTGCAGAAGTCCTAACTATTAAAACTTTGATAATATAGAAATACTGGCATAATGACATTAGGTAAGCATCCTAGCAATGAAAATGTCTTTAGGAGGATAAATCAATGCTGTGTCATGCAGCTGTAACTAGACTGCTATGCATGTAGGCTTACAGAGTTTTATAGTAGGTGTTTTTCAGGTGTTTCTTAAGAGTTTAGCCTGTTCAGTGGTTGTTGGTATTGTGACTCTATCATCACAGACTAACAAAACAGGGGAAAAACAAACAAACAAACAAAACCACTTGTTTCCAGCATGATGAACAGAGAGTTAACTACATAAAAGCAATTTTGGCAAAAGTACAGTTCACTCTGTATGTTGAAATTGAAAACAGGCTAAAGACTAAAACTGGGAAAGCAACTGAAATTGTAAACTAATTTGAATCATTTAAATTAAGGGACTATGAAGAGCTTTAGAGGAATTTTGCAAAAATAACCGGTTGAACAACTTCATAGCAGATAAGCCTCAACACAGATAAGACCTCCCTAAAACACATTAGTGGAAACAGTCTAAAGTATTTATACATAATGATGTCTCCTGAATTAGTTGTAACCTCTCAGGAAAAAAAAGATCTAGGCATTACTGTAGACAGCTCAATGGAGAGACTTGTTCAGTGGTGATTAAAAAAGCAAATAAGATGTTAAATTGTGTTAAGAAGGGAATAGAGAATAGAAAAGAGAAGATTACAATTCCATTATATAAATCGATGGCACATTGATTACTGTATTCAGTTAGACATCTTATTTTAAAAAGACACAAATGAGAAGGTGAAATGAAATACAATGAAAATGACAAAGGTGTTACTTTCGTAGTCACTGAATTATGTCAGCCTCTCCAGAAGCATAAGGGACTAAGTGGAAAATGTTAATCCCGATTTGATAGAACGATCCCTAGAAAGCTAGCCCTTTTTCTAACATTTATCAGATGCAAACCAACCCATTTTTTAACATTTATGAGAGACTGCTTCAACATGCTGCCAGTGTCAGATTCAGGAAAATACAATGATGGTATAGAGACGTTTTTGGACTCCAGTCATTTTGTTGTGTGCACTCATCATCAGTGCAGAGTATGTGTAAATCTAAATCAACACTTGAGAAATAATGTAATTTCCATTTTTAATGAAGAATACTTCTCAGAAAGTAGTCTTTCCACTTAAACATCTGGCTTGTCCTCCATTTTCTTGCAGAGGTTATTGGAAGGTTAAGGTTTCCTTAACCCTGAGGTTTTTGGGGTTTGGTGGCCAGGGGATGGGGGAGTGGCAGTGGGGGGTGTTGTTATTGTTAATGCTTTTGTAAAGATTTTTCTATTCTTTTTATAGAAATTAAATTATTGAGGTCAGTCAGAATTTTTTCATAATTATCATGTTGTTGTGAAGTGATGAGGGTTGTTATATGTTGCCTGGACTGTTCAAGACAGCAGTATATATACATAGTAGCTTCCCCAGACTTGGAGAAGACCTCTGAAAACGTCAAGTTTGTTCACATCTATGTCTGGTGAAACAATATGTGTGCATGTTAAACATTGAAAATAGTCCAAGAGCTGCCATTAATTTGAATTGATCTGAAATCAGTATTTGGATCTGCCGGAAATTGAAAAATGTTATTTCCATAACTCCTATCTGAGATACACAGAATCTTTTGAGGGATGTATAAGAATGGCATTGTCATCAACACTGCTAACTTCAATAGAACATTAATTTCTTAAATATGAAAGAAAGCACAGAAGATAAGGTGCCTCTCCACTCAGAAAAAAAAAGCTTTAGTAATATCCCCATATCCAGTAATATTCATTCTCTGTATGTGGAGAATGCAATACCTGAATAAGTCTCTCTAGTGTGTTACTGATTGAAACAGTCTTTTAATAACATTAGGCAAACTATATATAAAGTTATATAAACTTAGATAATGATATCTAAGAAATCTGGGGATATTGGACAGACCAAACACATTGACAATAGCCTTAGTCTTCTGAACTATGTTCCCCCAGTAGGCGACAGCTTTTGTGATTTTTTTAAGTCTGTTATACTAAAGGTTATAGGGTTACACTGGAATGTGTTCCATATCTATTAGATGGCCGCCTCCACAGATGGCTCAATGATCTCTGCAGATTCCTTTTATTCAATACTCTTACAATCCTCAGAATTGTCCTAGAATAATATCACCTCTACTGTAGAGTCAGGTGAAAGTCAAGATAAATAAATGAATTTCTCTTCATTTGGTTCATTGTATAACATGTTCACTCCAAACAATTATGATTTATTGTTTTTCTTATCAGAATCTCCCTCAGTAACTCTGGCAAGTTAGGCAGAACTGAAGCTGAGCAGTAATTTTGAATTAACTGACTGTAATAAAATCTATTAAAAATTCATAGCATTCAAAATTTTCAAAGAAAGATGGAAACATTTATTTTTAAGCATTTTCATTTATATTTGTAGCTACAGCTCAGATTTGCAAATGTAGGTAGTTGAGTTAGGTGCCTAAATACTTCCATACATGTGACACTAAATTTCAATCAGATCAAGGTTTAAAATATGTCTTCTGGCACAGAATAATATATTGGGAATAACATCTATAGATTATTTGGCTTTCATTACTATTTTTTAAATTATTTTTAAGACTTTGTGAAACAGCATCTCTGTTTGCTACAACTGTGGATGGTATGCTTTGTTCAAACCTAGGAATTCTCTTGGAATGGTAATAACTAGTAAGGATAAATAGTTCTCTTGCAAAATTTGATGTCAGCAGCATGATCTGTTCTAGCCTAGAGAAAATTCTCAATTCTAAAATATTACTCAGGCAAATGCTTCAATCTCATGAACCTTATTTGTCATCTCCATATTACTCAGCTCATTCCAGTAGTCTTTATTGCTCTGATATGAAATACAATGCCAGTATTTACCAAAGCATTATGTATTAATGTTTCTTACAATGTTACTCAGACTCCCCCTTTTGCAGCTATCCTGCAGTTCCTTGGAAGAACCAAAATCCAACCTCTGAGACTACCATGAAAGCTGTGGAACCAGCTGAAAAAAAAAGTTTCTAATTTACATCCATTCTTACTGGATAATACAGACTGCTGGGAAAGTCTGTAGCCAAGCAGGAGGGAAAGAAACAATCGAATTGCCATTAGATTGAACCCATGTCTGCCATACCCTAGGTGAATGTCAGTGCAAGCGATGTGTTGGGGAAGGGGTGGAAAGAAGATGGTTCTTCACTCCTACCTCAAGTTGCTTCACATTTCCTCTGCGAAAAACAATATTACTTTTGGGAGGAGATTTGGGGTCGTGAATCTTATTGTACAGATTTGTCTCCCTGCAACCTTGACATGTAAATATGACCTCAGAGACTTATGAGAAACCTCTTTTTTTGGTATTTCCAATTCAGGTAAGTCTTTTGGTCTATGTTATGTTTATATGGGTCCCATTGCTGGCTTTCTCTGCCCACAGACTTCATGCAGGGAAACAAAACACCTGGATTCCAGTAAGTGTCAAGTTTGGTGCTGCAACAACCAGTCAATGCTTTGATGTCCAAAAGTGTTCTGTAATGAAGTTTTTTACCCTCAAGATTTTGACAACCTTTGCAACTTTTAAGAAGTGGGATAAAACTATCTCAGAAGTGGTTACAAAAGCTGGGGACACTTTTGTTAACTGAGCTGTCATTTTGGCATAATATCAAGTCCATGGCAGACTCACTGAAAAAATACCGCACTATAAAATAGACCATCACAGAATCTTAGCATGGAACATACCTAAGAACATGATGAGGTCAACCTGTGCTTGTTATCTCATAGGGATTCAAAAAGAAAAAAAGAAAAAAAAAAAGAAAAAAAAAACTAGCAGAGGGTTAATTTAAAACTAAGAAGAATCTACTTCAGGCAGTAGTGTTTTTTAAACCTTCCTTTATAATTTTTGCTTATCAAGGAGTGCCCTTCTGGTATATCAACTGAGCCAAGACTGAGTTCTCAAATACTATGATGGCTTCTGTTAATTAGATAGTTTATCTGTGATGAGTTGTTGACACTGAGATGATTTGTGTTAAATAATTTTAAAATATTCTGTGGGGCACTAACTTAGATGCATTGTTTGTTCATATTCCAGGCCCCGACTTCAATCTTTTTTACAGCCCTCAACAGAAATGAAGTCGATGCTTCAGCAAACTTTAAGTCAGAATAAGCAACACTGCAAAGACATTTTTGAGTAATTTGAAATCTCTGCAACAATTTTAAGTTTTATTCTTAATAAGTTTGCCTTTTTATCCTCTGGTCTGTAGTTTAAGGGCATAAAATGTGAAAAAGATTTTTCATAATATTATTTAAAGACGTTACGTTTTGCTAGGTTAGCATTCCTTAAATATTTCTTTTGTGGTGTTTTCCTACTCATAAAACCATCCCCAGCTGCCCTGTTCAGGGCAAAATGAAGGAAGGATTGGCAGAACGTGGCACTTTTTTCAAGTGGTGCTGTACTGACATGGTCTGTCTTTCAGAGGGCTTTACTTTCATTCACAGGAAACGTGGATAGGCTGAGTTTTAATTGTGAAATTTGCTATTTATTACAAAAAAACATGCATTGGTCTTCAGCAGTGCTCACTAAGTATTACAGTGTTTGAAATGGGAAAAAAAATGTTAAGGCTGCACAGGGATGAACCAAGGGTAAACACATTTATAAGCAGGAAGTACTCTGGTACCATAATAACAGGCTGCACATCAGCATTTCTTGTTCTTCAACTCCAGAAATTGGTTCTCCTCTCCTATCTTGCTCCCCTGTTCTTATGCTTTTCCACCTTCGCATTTCTTTCTATTCTTTTCTTTCCTATTGCCCCTTTCAACAAAAATTATACCCTTCTTTCTTACTGTTTTTAACTACTTTTCTCTTGTTTGCCTCCAATCTCGCTGTAGTCTTTAAGCCCCAAATGCTCCCTTTTCCTTCTCAACGCCCCATCCTTCCTGAGTGGGAGTGCTGCCCATGCCGCTATAACACCTCAGACTCTGTTGTGATCTCCGTTCTGCATTTGCACATGGATACAGTCCCCTAATTGAGAGACTTTTTTTTTTTTTATTAAAAGCATTAGACATTTATATGTAGGAATAACACTTGCAGAGACATTCTCTAGGTTAAAAGTTAAAAGGGATGTCAATCATCATACTTCAGAACATAAACAGATTGCCAGCGTGGGTTGAAAAGGAATTTTCCCCACATAAAATCATAGAAGTTTGCAATAGAAAAGAACTAATAGGTCAGCTAATCCATCTACCTGCCAATTCAAGCTTTTTCCCCACCATATATTTTGCTGTTCCTTTGGCCTTTTAAAAACCTCAAGTGATTGGACTGTTAATGCTTCCCTGTAGAGATTATACAGTCCTTTAGTGCAGCTAGTTCACTCTCTAGATTTTTTCTAATAGTCAGTCTAAACTTTCTTTTACTGCCTTCATCCCCCTAGTCTTAATGGCACTCCTATTAAAAACACACATCTATCATATTAAATAACGTTTAAATAACATTCTCTCCTGCCGTATTTTCTACAGCTTTTGAGTACGCATAAATTGTTGTGAGCACCTGATTGATGATTCTTACCCGCTCTATTAGTTGCCTTTAGCTAAGCAAACAATTCTTTTCAGTATCACCTCTGCTTAAAATTGTACTTCTATTACCACAAAGCATATGAGAAGAATCACCTACATCACATGACTACAGGGAAATCAGAGCTTCTGAATATATGTAAATACACAGAAATAGATTTGTCAACAAGAATATCCATATGCATGGCCATATATGTGGTACACTTACACCCATACAAAAGGACTGTGCAGATAATTCTATCGTAATTCCTTTCAAGACACTTCTCCCAGTTATGTGAACGTGGCTGTGGTATTGTGCTCAGCTCTGACATGCTTTGTCCAAGAAGGAAGAGAGCCTTCCATAGGAGGCCTCTTTCTCTTCAGTGGTGAAAACTTTGGCGATTTAGAACAGTGATGAATTTGCAATGAAACACAAAATACAACAAAAGCCATGAAAGCCTGATGGGGAGGTTAAACGGGCTATCTGTGTTGTATATCCCTTGCTGGGCCACTAATAAATTATCCCACCAACCATTAAAATTAGTTAAACCAGAATGCTCCAGCAGGTTTTAAATTCCTCATACATTAGCTTGTAAGCAAGAGTAAGATCAAATAATTCACAGGTAGCCCTGAAGCAGGCAGGGGTATACTTTCTCTGGGTCTTAAAGGGACACGTGCTCTTGGAGATTTGACAGAGGGACAGGGTGTCCAAATGTACCACAGGTGAGCCTTCTGTTACTTGTGGGATGGATTAGTAACATGCCAGAAGGAATAGGAAAGCACAACTCTCCTAGTGCTTTGTGCTGTTGTTACTGTACCTGGGAGTCAGCTCCAGCAGAGGGAATGTCAACTCTTCCTGCAAACAGCTTTCAGCTACTTTCTCCACTTCTTTTTTTTTTTTTTCCAAGACAAACATAACTCTTCACTTTTTTAAAGCTCATATCATCATTTTTCTACTGCTATGGCATTTGCAAGGTTAAGGCTTCAATATGGAAATATTTTGGGAGTCTTCTGGGCAAATTCTGCGTAGCTGTTAACAGATAAAAGCAGCCAGTGACCTTCAGCTTGTTCTGTGCTCCTTAGCCCTCAAGATACTTCCAAACTTCGTTGACCTAAGGAGATCAGTGGTCTAGGCTATTCACATAGCAAAAGCAGATTGCAGTGGTGCTCATGTATGCTACAACGAACAAAATAGATCTTTCTATTGTAATTTCTATTAAAACTCTAACAAGCAAGTAGGTAATATACTTAAAATACAGATGATGAAATGGTTACTATAAAGTATCCTAACGAGACAGATTTCTGTAACTCTATTTTTGTATATCTTTACATCCTTTGTAGATTAGCGTAAACACAATTAATTAATCATGAAAAGCAACTCCTACAGAGTAGAAGCAGGATTTTAGCTTCCAAAGCAACTTCCCTGCCAGACCTGAAAAATCTTATTCATTGTCAAGCAGTGTCACTCTTCTTAGCCAGCCTTTGATACCACGAGGTGCAGCAACCAAGAATTGCAGCAGCCTGCCTGTTTTTTGACATGGATACAGGATTGAAATATACTGGGCTATTTGCACCATCTGGTACATGCATTTCAGTTGAATGAAAGCAGATGAACTCCTGGGCACTTTGGTGATGAAACACCAGGAGAAAAGGAAACAAAACCCAAGAGACAAAAAAGTGTTAGTGAGGAAAAGAAAGCTGAATTGATCTCATTTCTGGACTGTGGAAGGCCATCTTCTAGGTTTCTTCACACTTGACATGGGACTACATGTTTGACTCCTTGTGTGTTTGGAAAAGGAATGCATTAGATTAAGCAGAATGTTCTAATGATCCGTTTTAGTTTTGAAATCTGGGGTTCTATAAATATGTATATATCAATGTTGCTGTGACTATGATTTGCAGCTGTCAATCAGTGTGCGTTTATGGCTGTAAATTTTCATTTCACTAGATTTTTTGCGTAGTCTTCTAAAGAGAATAAAAGTCTACTCCACATCTCGAGATTTTAGACAGAAGAGTAATGCATGATTAACAGTATGCTGAGAGGTGTCACATTCACATTAACACTGATGTGTGAACCAGTGGTCAAATGGCAGATTACATGTCTGTCACAACACATCAGGGCAGTGTTCCAGTCTGCCAGCTTTACCCTGCCCAGCTTCTTCAAACAAAGAGTTCTTCTGAAAAATGTAGCACAAAAAGAATGTTGAGCCTTTGGGGGAAAAAGAAGTCTGTCTCACGGTCAAGCTTTCTGAAGTCTTAGTAACATCAAATGGCAGAAGGGGGTTACTCACAGTCACATAACCTTGCAGGTTCGTGGAAGTCTGTAACGCAAATGTTGCATATGTGGCCTTATCAAAGATTTTCTGCATGATAAGTATATTACTGAAAAAGTACTGCGGCTGGCATATTTCGATTTGGAGAAAGGATGCCAATTCTATCAAGGCTAGAAAAACTCTGACCCAGTTCCAAGTGAAAAAGCAAGTTTTTGGAATACCATTTCAAGCAAGAAGTTCCAGTTCATTGGAAATGTCATGAAAAGTGTCCTTCTCCTTTTTTCTTAAGGACAGAAATTTTATTTTTAAAGTGCATTATTAACTAGCTGCTTGATTTCTTAATAGCAAATTAAGACCTGGAGCCGAAGTGACTGTTAGTGGGTAATGGTGTTTGAAGTCAATATATATGATGAAGTTGAACATATTTCCAAACCCTTGGGGTGTTTTTATATATTAAAAACAAAATTTTAGACAATAATTGTAATATTGTTTACAAAATCAAAAATAATTCTTAGGGTTTAAAGATGCTATCTAGGGGGCGGTGAATGCCATGCTCACTTGAACAGTGCCTGACTTCTTATGTGCTGCAAGTCCCAAAAGATCTGCTGAACTTTGCTGGAAGTCAAATTGTTCTTTCACCAGTACTCTCACCTCACTGGAAGCACAAAATGGAAGATACCAAGGATTAAATGTTGAAAACATATACATAACATAAAAGTTAAGGTCTCTTTTCAAGAACACCTAAAATACACGTCTTTACAACATAAAAATATGTCTGCTGAAGATTTTTATCAAAATACTGTACTTCTGAGTAGTTAGCATATGAGCCAATATTTGGACACAGCCCAAAATGAGTAGTTAAGTATTGTCTTGGCTCATCTCTTAAATGTTAATATGTGTTTACTATACATAAAGGACTTGATGATAACCTCTTACAGCATTCTAAACATTGACTTTATCAGAATCACTCCTGATTTATATACAAACAAGAACTGGAATATCAAATCTATGTATAGATATGGAAATATATATAGTGTGTGCATTTTTTATATGCTACATAAAAGTATAGAATACATATTCTGTATTCTATAAAATATTCCATATTAATACACAGGAACAGAGTACATCTTATATAGTAATTATTTGGATTTTTACATTGCTTCTGCATGGATACATATTTCTACACAATTTAATATAAAATTCAGTCCTCTGTATCATCATATAGCTTTAGTAAAATCCTCTTCTCTGCTCCTAGTTTAAAATATTTAAGAATACCTATACAGGTGACAAGTTCTATGAATTTATATAGTGCACACATATTTATTTTCAAGCATGATGGTAGGAAGAAACTTTTATAATTTTCCTTTATTTTTTAACAGTAAATTATTATTTCATGGAAAAAAAAAATAACACTGCTTTGTTAGTGAGATGAAATTCAACAACATTCAGATGAGCCACAATTCAGTTTGTCAGCTTTGGCTTCCTTTCATCATTTTTTTTCTTCCTGACACTATGAACCTGCTGCTACTGTCATAAGATGTAAAGTTTATTTCTGTACACATTTTGCTTCTCATTTCTGTATGAATGGCTCCTATGTCTTGAGGCACAGAAATGTTATTTTCTATGGATTGAATTTAGGCTTCTCAGGAATAACGTAGGTATGGCATGTTACAAACAGAAAGAGTAGCTGGAGGGTCTGAATTCCACCTTTAGCTATCTTCTTTCTAATTCACTTAAAGTCACTTAAATAATTATTCTTAAGCAAAGGTCTCACTGTATCTTACAGTGCTATACATAAAAAGCAACTATGGTTGTACAGCACAGCATGGTGTTATAAATGATGCAGTAGCATAATATTTTACATTCAGAAAGTAGATACAAAACTGCACAGTATAAATGAAATATTTTCACTAGTTTTCATTAATTTAATTCTTATATTCAAAGAGAGATAATCTTAATGAAATGTATTTTAAGCTCTCTGTATTTTAAATGCCCAATTAAGCAATGTAAAATAAGTATTAGCAAAGTGCCTATTCTGGTAGAAAGAGAAGAGGCATACTTGTAAGAAAATATCCCCAAGAAAATCAGAGTTGATACACAGATTTTATTACCAATGAAGTACTCTAGTAAAAACAGTAATAAGGTAGTATTAGTTGAATTTTCAAAAGCATTTATTTTTGGTCAACTCTTTCTTTTAAGCTTTATGTACATTCTCAATAATTTCTAAAGAAACAGAGTTTCTTGAACTCTAGGGTAAGATTCATGGGGGAGAATGATGTTCTTAAAGCAGCAGTTAGGCATCTAAAGAAAGCAAAAACATTTTATCCTGTAGTGCTCACAAAATTCTTACTGAACTGCTGCCTGTAAGTGTCTAAAGCTGCTAAGCATTTACATTTTTTTGCAAATAGTATTCTTGTAATGTCTTGTTAGGCACATGCTGAACAACCTGTGCTTTCAAAATAGCAGAAAAAGCATCAACTAACACTCCAGTGTAAATCACAGATTAATTTCACAACCCTGCCTGTGGAGTCCTGAAAGTATTGCTTATGCTTAGTTGTCAATTACGGGCTAACGTCATTTAAATTAATCCTTGTTAGAGGTTTGGTTTTGCCTCTGTAGCTCATTTCAAAATGATTTACACACATGGAATAATTATAATGAGTCAACTGTTAATTATTTTTGACATCTCGGATAATAAAAATATACTAATGTTCCAGTTATTAATAGAATTGGACTATCTTTATGAAACTCAGAACCACCAAACTGCCATGATTGCTGGAAAAATTGGAACTAACTCACACTTTCATCTTTTAAATGGTGGAGGTATTTTCTGTATCTAACTTCTGTGAAGACAAGTATAACCTGCAAGTCTGTCTTTACATAACTGCAGATAAGCAGTCTTTAACCTACCTTAGTTTAAATGCCTTTCAGCAAAATGCATGATAGCTACACATGCTATCAAAAATAGTCTTCGACCGACCACATGCTGTGTAAGGGTACCAGTGAAATACTTCATAAACAGACAGAATGCAAACATGCACAAACACACAAACCACTAATGCCATAAACAACCTCAAGCACAGTACAAACAAAATGCATGCCAAGAAACCTGCTTAAAAATGTGTACTATAGAAAAACACACTTTCAGTGTCTGAAAATGTATTTGTTTATTATACAATAAGCAAAACTATGCAAAGTGCATGGTGGCCCTTGAATGAAACTCCTGCCAAACTCCAGAGACAATGTATTATTCACTGTCCCTTTGATCTTGAGGGTATCTCTTGTACTCCATAAACAACATAAACACAATAAATGATCATGTGTCCCTATATGCTTATCACATTTACAAAACAATCAGTAATTATTAGGTAAGGATTTGGGTACTCAGCAAAAATAACAGTCCAAATCATGGACCTAATTTATTCTTGATAAAAATCTACTTACTTCAATACCACTTTGCACCTGTAGGTAAATTCACTTCTATGTAGAATTTAAAGATAGAATTTTATTTGGGTTATAGTGCATGTGAGAGCAACAGCCATGCCTTTGAAAACCTGTGAGGCCTCACGACAGCATCCTGATGCTGGGCATTCTGCTGCCACGTGAAACCGTTAGCCCAAGGTCGGCATGGCGACTGGCTGCGGGCAAGATTGAATAGAATTTATGTGCGTGAAAAGGAGAGAGGTTGCTGTAGGAAATACAGAGAAGAAGGTCAGAGCCTGTCCCACAGCAGGAGTTAGGTCTATTGGTTTGGTCTGGGGGCTAGAGGTGGGCCTGAGGTTCCTCCCTGCAGTCTCTCACAGGAGAGGCGGTGAGCTGGGACCGATTAAGCCCCCAGGTTTAAGAAAGGAAAGGCACAAGATGCAACTTCATGAAAATTACTCACAGATTCTTCTATACTCTTCTACTGACATGGTAAACAGCATCACAGTGTTGCAGCAGGCTCTGCACTGCATGTGTAATGGATGGCCAAATATGCAACTAATATCTCTAGTTTTTTCCTCGTTGGAGCTCTAACAATTTTTTTTTTCTTCTCACATAGATGTTTACTTTTGCAAAAAAAAAAAAAAGTTGGAATTTTGTGGTCCTCAATCCTTCGCAAAATTCAATTACATTGACCAAAGGTTTGGAGGAAAAGCTGTGGCAGAAGAGGGTATATAAAAAGATGGAAAGAGAAAACGTGTGAGTTCTTAAGGCTAAACCCACTCTACTCCAGTAGTTAGAACAGCTAGCTGGACACAGGACATCTAGCTTGGAGTTCATTGACAATCAAAAGTGGGACTGATAGTGAGCTGGCTGGTAAGAGGTGCTGAGAGAGAGAAGGATCCGGCACAGCCCCCATCTGAGCATAGGCTCTCCAGACTTCCTCGTCAATCGGTTCTGAGAAATCCTGAGGCAGAAGATCTCTCAGGGCATGTCTAAGCTGTCTGCTTAGGTGTCAGTGCAACTCAACATGAGAAGTTTTAAGGAGCACAGTGAAAAAATGTGAATGGTCCCAAAGTAAGCTAGTATCAGAAAATGGCTATGTTAAACCAAACGAGTTTCACTGGTGACTAAACGGGCTGTGGTGTGGGCACTGTTTCTTTCATTCTGATGACTCACACTGGGGCAATTTCACCAATTGTCCATCCATGCACTAGAAGTCAGTACTGCCAAAGCAGAGACAAGATGTTCCCCGGATGCTGCTGTTTATAGCTGAGCCTATTAAAATAACTGCAATTAGTGTTCTTGAGAAGTAATACAGAATTGCATGTCCCAGATTGGATGAAAGGTGATACGCAACCTCTTCGTCCATACTGTTCGGCAGATGCCCCAGGAGAATTATCATTAACAGCGATGTATTTAAATTCAACAAATATCATGAAACTTCATGACCAGATTGCACTGATTAAACTAGTCAAATTCTAAATTAATTAAATTAAATGGGTATAACTTTTGCACTACATCTCAGCCCTCAAAAAAGAACCACTTGTTAATTAGATTATTTACTTTTCTTTGTTTTTATTAACACTTATTGAATTTGAAACTGAATAAACAGTAAGAAGCAAGGACCTTTTGTGAAATTTTCATTAAAAGAATCAGCTTGTGCCAAAAACATGTTTCTGAATACTCCAGAAAGTCTTCAGGAGAAGGTGGCAAACCAAGCTATCACTGATATATTAGACTTTAAGGATAAACACAATTTAAAAAAAAAAAAAAAATTAACCAGGTGGATGTGGAACGAAGTGGTATTTCCTAAGGCTTTTCAGATTTTTTTTCTAAATCAAAGTAATTAGGCTGTTATTTTCCTTTTCTTTACCCTTCAGATCATGCTTATGCACTGCTTCAAATGTTCTTTATTATCTATGTGTCCATGTCGTTTATGTGTCTTTTCCCTGGTGATTGTCTGCCTCTGAAGAATACTGATTAAGATAAGTTGTGTACGTTTGCCTATTTCCAGCAGAAGTAAGTTTTATTCAAATTTTCATTTTAGTTAAGGGTCAACTTGGGACAATGAACAGTACTGCACATTTTCTAGTTGAGATTTGCAAATTTGCTGGCTAGGACAAAATGTAACATTTTGCTTTGGTAAATTTAGAAAGGTCTTTTTCTTCTTGGTACTAGAATTCTGATTCACAGTTGGTTTTTGTTGTTGTTTTTGTTTTGTTTTGTCTTTTTTTTTTTTTTCCCCTCAGGCATAGCATAAGGAGATTGCTGGAAATATGGTTACTGTATTCTTTTTTTTTTTCTTTTTTTTTTTTTTTTTTAAAGCAGTTACTTATTTGCCCTAATTCTTTTGTAGCAACAATCCTCCATTGTTGCAGTAAAGCAACTTTAGTTATGTTGGGAAAAAAAAAAAAAATCTGCTAATGCTTTGGTTTCAGCATGGGTGAGTATTATCTGCCTGAAACCGCACTTGACTGGGAAGGTTTTGGCTTTGGTGGTGCAAATCCCTTGACACAACTTCAGGTTTTGGGTCAGGAGGGGCTATTCAAGTTCTTTCATGATAACTGACCATGACGCAGTGATTAAAGATGTCAGCTGACCTGACAACTCTGGAGCTCTGTTACAGAAAATACAGATGTGGCCAGAAGCCTTTAAAACCACATACTTGTCTCTGTGTGTTTATTAATGTCATCACTAGTGGCAAATGCAATATATAGTTTAAAAAAATAATGCTTTATTTTTTTTAACTGGATTTATAAAGTCCAAATGTTTACTTAGAAATTAAACATTTTGGTACTGGGGCCTCTAGGATATGTTGGCAGTGGAAAAACTAACCTACACCAGATGGCAGAGGTTAAAGAAATACTATAAAATATGGCTTCTATTCATACAGTTCTCAGACAAACAGAACCCTAAGCAGAAAAAAAAACTGTGAAAGTGGAAAACCTTTTCATTTGCTTACATTTCTCTTTGCTACTCAGCAAACCTGAGAGGTATTGTATCATCACGTATCAAGAAAGTAATATGCCAGATTGTTGTAACAGGTGGAATATGTTTGTTTGTAACACGTTGAATCTGAAATAAAGAAAGGACCAAAGTTACTAAAGGGTTCTACAAAAACATTTACAAAATGTAAGCACCTCATTTTTGTACCTGCAAAGCTTACTGAGAAAATGAGAATTCAAGTTAATAGCTCCATTTTGCACACAAAATATAAAAACAAAACTCTTAAAATTTTACTGGTTCGATTAATTTGGCTAGGTAAACATGTATGCTAAGGAGATAATTTTCAATTAGCATTTTTAATTAACCATTTCATAAATATAAAAGAGAAGTTCAACATGAGTTTTATCTAGACTTTATCCTATTTTAACTAAACTTCATCCGTAGTTTTGGGGGGTGGGTGGTTTTTGTTTGTTTGGTTGTTGTTGTGGTTTTTTTAATTATTTTTATTTATTTTTGAAGGTCACTAAATCACAACTTTTTTGGTACTTTAATGTATTTGACATTGCTTCATTACATTGTATTTGGTGAATCTGCTATTATTATAAATGCATCATGGTAATATAAATACTTCTTGTATAATTTTGTCACTTCAAAAAACCCACTGTACACCCCAATCTGTAAAGTAAAATGTGTGATACAACCCATTTTCTCATCATATATGTAGACATGTGAAGGGTTCTTTTTTAAAAAAAAGGAAAAAAATGATGTGAACTTGGGCACAATGGACCATGCTGTCAAAAATATTCAGTTGTCAAAAATGCAGATGGCGTAAAAGCACAGAGACATATCAGTTATTGGAGTTCCTTTTAATAGGAGCTATTGTGTGGATTTTTATCATTGATCAGGTGCCTAAAAATGTGGGTGGGTGGCCAGTAAGTGCTTCAAGGATACCTGAATATTTCTGAAAAATTCTGTTTATCTGAACAGTTAGGTACTTAATACTTTCAGAGACATAGATAGCCCAATGTCCGTGATAGAAATAAATGTTCTCCCATGTAAATAGTGGTTAAAAACAGCAAGGTGTCTGAGGAGCAAAAAGAGATCTTGTACTTTCCCCTTCCAAAATAAATAAATAAATAAGCAAATAAATAAATGTATAAATAGAAGCTGGGCAAAATGGAAAGCTAGGCACAATGAAAACAATTACCGAGCAGTTTTTGAGGCCATTCAGTAAAGAATTTCCGTATTTGAAGTTTGTGCACTGCCATCGCATTACTAAAGGAATGGTACTACAAATGGCATTCAAAACGAGGCTTAAGATCAGTAACAAGCTACCTGGCCAACCTCAAGAGTTCAGCTCGGGTCAGCCCCTGCGTTTTCCTTCCTGAGGACTTCCCAAGAGCCAGGGGGGAATCCTGAAACTCAGAAAGTGCTTACAACTACCGGGACTGTTTCCTTGTTCTGCCCGCTCTATTTTTGCCCCTTTTGCCTGTAAGAATAGTGGCATTTTGGTGTGAATACAAAGCCCCTTTGCGATGGATAGAGTCAGTGTTCATAATAAACTCATCTCTTATTGCTAGGCAACACTGAGCAAAGTGAATTTGTCACTTCTGTTTGGTGCAACTTTCGATTTCACCTCCAACTGTAACAATATAGCCTGCTATATTTTAGATGCCACTGTGGTTGGATGCCATCCCAGGAAAGATGTGAACTACTACTGACAGGGAGTGAATGACTGGCAATGGGCATAAGCAGTTTTTTGATTCTTAAGCTTTGACATATAATTAATTGTAAGATTTACTCTTCTATGAAACTCATACTTCGTGATTCCTACTTGCCGACTGCCTTTTAGAAAAGGCAAATGTAACACACAAATTCCCAGACAGGTGAAGTTTTGTTTTCCAGTTTACCTCTTTTCAAGCGGTACTTGCTCTGTTCGTATTTTTCTGCATCAGCTGTCTTTTTGAGGGATGACTACATGTAAAATTCAGATCTTAAGTACACTCAATCAAGTGAACACCATTATTTCTAAGGCATATCTAATTATTTGCTTGAATAAATATGTTACTTACCTTCAGAAATTAAAGTTCAGATTATAATAGATGCTGAACAACTCTTGTGCACTGCTGAGTACCCTTAGCATCCAACATCACCCTTTAGGAGTTGTTCAGGAGCTCACATTACTGCATAATTAATACTGTAGTCACAGGTTTTTTTAACAAGAAATGAATACCCCGTTTATGATAAAAAAGTTACATGCTATTATAGGCTTCTTTAATTAGAGGAATGATAATTTTGTTCTGAAAATTTGTGTGTGATGTCTAATCTGACTATTAGTTCTCCATTCTCTGATCTTTGAAGAATGTTAGGTCTGTTTGGAGTTAAATATATATATATATTGTTTCATCACAGTTGACTAGAAGGAGGGACAAATTTTATACTTCAAATAAAATATGCATCTTCTAAAAAATCATAATCATTACCACCAGTCATTTCTTCAAACCTTTAGAAATATTTCATGATCACATTAACTACAGGAATATATCAAACAAGTGTGAATCTTAATAATATTTTAGTCTTTGCATATTTTCACTGACTTGCTGAAAACAAAAGGAGTTTCTGTAACTGTATGAATGAACCATGGCATGTGCGTGTTCTTTTAAGAAAGGCCAAGGGTGCAGTTCTATTTTCTTAGCTCTGCTTTCATATTTATGTGTCTCATTTCCAGCTCATTGCTGATGCCTTAGTTGCACTATCCATCAACACTTTTATCCTCCTTGTTCCTCAAAAAGAACATAAAATCCTTTTTTATGTGGTGGTAATATTATTGCAAATAAAAGCAAATACCAAAATCTTTATTAGTCTGCCAAAATAATAAACTATTTAATAAAAGCATGCTGTAAAAATAAGGTCATTTGCATCACTCAAGTTTCTTGCAGGAAATACAGAGAATTATTGGTCAAAAAGTACAAACTGACAGCAATTATTTCTGTTGTTGATCTAATGCTGCCTGAAAATGGGTTAAAAAAAATGCACTGAGGTTTTGTAAGTTTGCTGTCTTTAAATGTTTGTTTTTAAAGCTGTTGTATACAGAGGAGCCTGGGAGAATCACATTTTTCAAAGCTCTGCGTTTTTACCAGTTTTCTCCATAACTGAAGAAGGTGAGACTGGATAGACCCTATTAGAAATCTTTAAGGCAAAACTCATAGTAACCTTCTGACTCCCATACTGCCGCAAGATTTATCATCCAAATATTTACCATCTCTATATTCCATATTAATTGTATTTGGTTAGGATTTGTGTCAGCTTTAGCTATATGATTTTTTTCAGCTTTCTCTTTTGTCATTCTTGCAGACAGATAAATGCAAATATTTTATTTAAGAAGTTGGTTAAATGTTTAAAGTTAGCACAAATATGCTTTTAAAATCATGCGCCTACTGCCTAATCCTTTTTTCTTACTGTACTACAACCTGACCATTATTTTCTTACTGCAGTTTCTCTCCCAATCTGGCAGTTCTGCAATATGTTATTGATAGAGCATAGAAAAATCAGTTGCCGTGGTGAGATTTAAATATTGCTTATGATGTCCCTGTATACTTCCCCAGAAGAACCTGCACACAAACATTAAAAATAATCCAGTCTCACAAAAGTTATTCATCAGACAAAAGCTATCTGCCATGATTGCCACAATCTAAATGTTAGGGACTGATTTTTAGAAAAATTGAGCTAAAACGTTTTGGACGAGACTAATTTTTTTTTTTTTTCTGTAATTATTACACTGACATTTTTTAACGTGCAGTTGCAAACCTCTATACATCTCAAAACACTCCGCAAGGTATAACTATGCCTACTTTACAGATAAAGAAGCTGTAACAAAGAGCAGCTGAAGTTGCACAAACAATCATGCAACAAGTTATTGACCAGAGAATAAAATTTGAAGATTCAGACCACTGGTATTGTCCCAGTATTTGGGGTTTTTACTGCCTCTGCTTCTTAAGTGCAACAGAGATGCTCCACTAATTTAGAGGATGAGACCCGTATAGAGATGAAATATTTTAAAAATACATTATATATATTGAAATGAGTACTTTGTGGAGCCCTGTTAGTATATTCAGTCATGCTTTAAACCATAAAACAGCCAGGAGTTATTCTCTTTGCTTCACAGACTGCAGACTGCTGAAAGCTGAATTAACTCTTATATGAAATAATGTTTAGGATGTCATGTGATATGTGCAAGGTAGATAAAAGCACGTATGTTTGGAACAGCCCTTCATCTTATTCTGAAGGTGTGGAAATTTGGTATGTACATATATTAATAGATTCAGTAACTGTAAATTTCTGTCCTGCAAACACTTGAGCTGTGTTACACATTCCAGTAAAGTCACCCATCTGTTTTCAAAATTAGCTAAATTAGTAGTTTTCAAAGTTGACTTGTTTAGATAGTACACACAGTAGCAGCAGATGCTGGAGTAACAGCTCCCAGCTATCTGTAGGACTGTATACTTGAGCAGGAAGAGGTGTTCAGTTCCCAAGACAATTGAAGTACAGAACATGTACAACAGTTTCAGACTACCCCATCACTAATCAGCAGTATGGTTTAAATTAAAAGCACTTGCATTTTATGTGCTTGGTATTTATTGGGACTGCTATGCTCTGTATACATCATTAAGACAAACTGTACAGATGGGATTTTAAAAGACTTAGATAATTGTATGAATGTTAATTAGAGCTTTGTCTATTCAGGCTAAGATGGGAAATAAAGATATCACCAAATCACATTTTTCAGGATATTATATATTGCATTACCTGTAAAAATCAGCATATTTACAAAGGTCTTTTAAGTATTATTTCAGAGTTGAGTAGTTTAGGTACAAGAGTATTACGTAGATTGTCAACAGTGAAACAAATCAGTAGAAGATTCCTGTAGATAATAATTAATGACTGAAAAGACACTAGATCATTGAAATTCCCTTCATTTTTTATCAAACAAACAGAACAAAAAACAGGCAATGGCAACTAGCAAATTGAAATTAATGTCAACACAGTAAAAAAAAATAGGGATAGCTGTCCCTCTGGGTTAACTACATAGGTGGCTAAAGCCAAAAAATCTGTGAAATGAACCCATGGTTCATAACCTGGCCTTTCCAGTAAATCTTAGCAGATGGATGTTAAAACTTCTCTTGCCTCAGCTCTCATTCCTGAAGTTGTAATGATTCTGTAACATCACTGCACTAGTACAGTGACTGCAAAACTGTATGGTTTTGAAAATCATAATGCTTAGACTAAGATCTGAGACCAAGCATCCCGTTTTTTGTCTTTGTCAAATTTCTTAGGCATTATAGAACCGACTGGAAAACTAGGAGAGAGCTTTTTGTTCAAAACCACTTATCAATACAGTAATCAGGAGTGTCTTTCAGGCTCTTGCAAAATATTTTTTTACTTCAAAGCTTAAACAACATAAAAGAAAGCATACAGACAAAGCAGTGTTGGAAAGGAAGTAACATGCCCTTATTTTTAGCACTTGCCCACTTGTCACTCTTAAATTCTCATCTGCCTTTCAAATGTAGTGTAATCTAATTTTTATGCATACTGTATGCTCGTACAGACAATTTCCTCATTTCAGAGTATGTCGAGTTTGGTAAAGGCTTTTGTACTTTTCCTTAACCTGTTTCAGAAATAGCACTGTCACCATTTGTCTCAGTACCATATAGGATGATGGAAATTGACATTTTTCTATTCAGAAGTGAAAAGAATGTTAGTTTTATCAAAGACTAGATCCCCTCTTTCCCTCCAGTTAGATTTGAATTTGGTCACTTCGGGGCTTACTGTGTAGGATGATTTTAAGCAATGCTCCCAGTGGTTGCAGGCTCTATCACCTCATAATTGACCATGACAGGAATTATATGTCCAAAGCCAAGGGGTAGAGTAAATAGCATATGTCAGGGTCAATTAGAAGGTGGAAGACCCTGCAACAAAAAAGACTGCACTGATTAGAGCGTGATGTTGACATGGGAGCTGACGCTTCAATGTTATTTCAAAGGGCACTGTCACAGCCACCCTTCCTTGAGGTCTCAAAATCAGAGGCATATTATGTCAGTGGTTTATACTACACATGATGTGATAAAGTTCTATGGGACATTGGAAGTTATAATTGATTTGCTGCTTTTCTTGCAGTGATAAAATGCTTTCTCTGTGTGTCTCAAAGCTAAGCTTGCCATTTTGCTAATTAGGACAAAACAGCTTCATACTTACTAGGTTAATTCTCCCTTGAAAAACCTTACAATGAGATGAAAACAGCTTTGAATGTGACACAGTTAAAAACTGTTCTGATTTTTAAAGTTATTAAAAATATTTGTACTGGCGTAATTAAACAGAATAGGAACAGTGGAGTACAGAGAAAACAGTCATTTTTATTACTTAAAGCTATGTTATAAGTATTTTGTGGTATGGGAAGATTCTACAGTGAAAAAAGTGGGCCAAAAAAGCTGCAGTTTGCTTATTCCCCTGAAACTTCAGCAGCTTTAGCCTACTCAAATGTTCTTAATCACTGATGAACTGCAGAACCATTTAGTAAGTGAGTAATGATCCCTAATTATATACTACCACAAGAAGATGCTATAGTTCATTTTAGATTTGCATTATACCAGTTCAATTTTCTGACTCCTTTCTTTAAAGCTGTTTCTCTAAAATTCTGTGTCTCTTTAAAAATATCCCAGTCATTTCTGCCTACAACATTCCCAGTGGTTTAACTCATGATGATGGAGAAGATACTGTAGCTTAACTTCATTATCTAGATAGCTAGTTCCTCTCTGTTCTCATGGGTTATTATCCATGACCACATTTTTCCAAGGTGTTTTGTAACCATCAAATAGATGGCTAACTCCCAATAAATTACAGCCTATAGCTATAGATTCAAAGCTGTTAGATGATGAACACTTTATAAGGATTATTGAGTCTAAACAATCTTCTTCTTATCCTCTGGAATGGTTAATAAGAGATCATAGTCCCTAATATACAGAAACGCTCCAAAATTTCCATTTTCAGTCTTCTTTGGCAGTTAATATAGTTTCACAGGAAACATTTAATGTTATATAATAGAAACTTTTTGAATCTTTTACATGCAATGTAACATTTATAGTATAAATTCATCTCTGATCCACATTTGTACCAATGTAGCATTAGAAGAGCTTTCACATTTGTTTTGTATTTAAAAATCTCATGCAAATTTAAAAATTGAAATGCTTATTTCTAAAAATCTGTTTTTTATTCACAAGTGAGAAAATGAGAGGAGAATATAAAAGACTGTTTAACCTGTAAATATAACATCCATTCTTAACTTTTCCATTGCAATCAAAATTAATGTAAATTAGAATAGAAACTGCTTTGGTACTACAGGCTCCACTGAGTTTGGAGGTACTCGGACATTTTTTTCCCCATTGAGGGTACTGAAGGACTTCATTTGGTGAAAAAGACAGTAAAATCCACTGGACTAAGCACAACAGAAAAAAGGTAAATGAAGGATTTTGCCAGTCACACTTGACAGTTTCTCCTGGTGGTAATTATTGTTAGTGCTTTTACTAAAATAAAAATTTTGAACACTGAGAACAGATCTAGTCAAGGGGAAAAACTATTCAGCTTCTATTGAAAATTAATTTTAACTTGTGCTAGTGTGTGCTAGAAATGGAAACAGACTGGTCATTTTCATGGAAGCATGGCCACAAAGGTTAATTCTGTTCTTTTGACTCACTGAACGTTGGTAGATTGATTAACAAAAAGGAAAGAGTTTAGCAAAAATTTAGAAAAAGTGGAGTCACATAAGTACCTTTACCTATTAGTCAAAAACATATAATAATGCTATCTTGGGCTAAATTCTGTCTCTGTTACGGTGGACAACAAATATAGGTCTGTGAGTCATCTTGAATGCTAGAGGATGAAGGAAGGTTGTTGGATTTCATAGTTCTGCAGAAATAGGTCAAATCATCTAGGAAAATGACAAGCCTTATCAGGACTAGGAACTATAGGATTAGCTGTATGTATTTTTATTAGAGCTTACATGGAGCACTTGAAAGAAAGGAGCCCGAAGGCCTGGTAACTCAGCCTCCACCTGCAGTGCGGATCATGAGGGCAGTATCTGTGTGAATGGCTGGAGACAGACCTGAAGTCACTGCATGCCTACTTCGATCTAAAAAGAGGTGAATGGTATGACAAGGTGTGCAAGCTAATCTCAGTAGGCTGTATTATCTCAGGCATAATGCCCTGGTAGCATGGTTATACAGCATTCAGCAAAACTGCAAAGCTATTTATATCTGGTGAGCTTGAAATGTAGACAGAATGACCCTGAGTCCTCATGCCCAGATGGGGAAATATGTCTTCCAAAATCCCTTTCATTCAGCTTTTACTACGTCAATACATCTCACATTTCCAAACTGGAAGTTTTTTTTTTTTTTTTTTTTTTGTTGTTGTTGTTGTTGTTTTTTTTTCCCCAAAAACTTAACTTCATTGTATCTCATGGATGAGTTGATAATATCCTGTTAACTGTGAAGTAAGTGGAAATCTGGGGAAGTTGTCAATGGCAGGCAGCTCAAGGAGCTAGCTCCACAGTTCCATAGTTAAAGACAGAAGTACTCTCCTTTAAAATTTACAATCCCTTTTCTGCAGTACACAAACAGCTTGGGGTATTAGCAGCAGTGAAAGTGCTGCCACCTGTTCGGAGGGAAACACTTCTGCCTGTGGGAGGGTTACAGGAATGCACCTCCCTGCAGGGCAGTAGTGGCACATCGCCAGCCACACCGACGGAAACCCTCACGCTCAGGTTTGGGGCTTGGCTCGGTAAGTAGAGGAGGAGGTGATTCTCCAAATCTTTGTTTTAAAATGGAAATGTTCTTCTAACATTATGTCTACTTTCTATATGCAGTATTCCGTTACTTACTGGTGATTATAATAGGAAATCTTTTAATTAAGAACTTCAGCAGTTCACCTTTAACTGCCAATCACTGGATAATTGGCCCTTTTCTAATAGGCACTGCAGCTCAGGTATGCTAAAATGACTGTTTCTCAGAATAACTTACTGAAGGTAAGTTATTTTTGGAACTCATTTATAAGAGAACTTAATTAACTATTCCAGGTCGTTAGGGATACTGCACTGCATTTTTTAATCCTCTGACAGGTTCCTCCAGTTATATTAATTCATTATTATTATTTTCAACTTTCTAGGCAGAAAATGGTGAGGCAGAAGCACTGAGCCATCCCTGGCTTTCTACACAAACTAACCAGTACCTATCCAAGAATAAAGGCAGCTTTGGTGAATTTTATTGCTTCAGCTCCTGCCACAGTAGAGTTGAATGTCACTTGGGGCAACCGGCTTGAGAGAGGATGCACAGCCTTTTGTCCACTGTCATATGGCAAAACTTTTAAAAGCAGTGACACTACACCAGAGATATTTCATCAGGTGGATGAGAGTGAAAAGGTTTACTCACTGCATATATTACAAATTATATGAAAACAGCACACTTCTGGTAAAAAATACAGATTTGTTTTGCAGACCCACTTTACTATTCAACTCTGAAACACATCACATATTCTGGGAGCCAAATCCCACTTTTTATTAGTGCAAATAACTTTTGATGCCTTCATCGATTGGAAGGTAAAAATCCAGTCTCACTAGCAAATTAAGCAGACTTTGGTCCTGCAGTGTCATATGTAACTTCTACTTCAAACAACAAGTCTGACTTGTAAGTGGAAATTTGTCTTCTGAAAGCTGTAAAACTGAATGCAATAGAACCATCTGCTGAAAAAGAAGCAACATTGTATCAGAGTAGAGTAATAATAATGAACCTTTGAGAGAGTAGAGGATTTCAGAATTATTCTCCTTTCTAGATCTTCTAACAATGACACTTAGAAGAGAGCTTTACATGTCTTTGAATTTGTTATAAAGTTGTGTGAGTAAAAGTATTGATTTTATAGCACTTTCATTTTCCAAAGCAGAATAACTTATGTATATGACTTTTTGACTTTCCATGTACTATTGCTAAATATTGTAAAATGAGCACCTTTTAAATGTTCATAACTACTAACTGAATTATTCTTTCTTTTGATAACCAAAACCAAAAATATTTCATTCTGGAGCAGAAAGAGAGGCAACGTGTGATAAAATATATATATATTTTTTAATAAATCAAATACTTTGGTCTGACATGTTTACAATTCCTCAGAGGTGTGGTTATTGTCTACCAGCACATCTACTATGCAGCACTGCTTCATTCAATTCAGTAATCTCAGCTAAAATCTCTCAAGTCCCCTGGATTTGCATCTTTAATTCAGAAGAGGTCTCCATTACCGGAGACAAAAAAAAAAGACCCCACCAAAACCAGTGCCCTCTCATCATTCATGTCTAAGTAACCCTGGTCCAGATCATCTAAGATGTGTTGAAGAAAAGGCTAATTATATTTTAAGTCATGATCACTAAACTACAAGGAAATCAATCTGTCCTGTAAGTAAAAAAAATTGTCTCATTTGGCTTGTGATGGCCAAAGCGTGAAGATTTATTTTTTAAAACACGTTATTTTTCATAACTCTTTCTATACAGAAAAATCTATTGTGGTTCCCACACCTTCACAACTACTTATCTAGTAAGTTTTATACTGATTGTCATTTCCTAATTTTTCAGAAGTGCATTTAGTAAGGCATTATCACCTTCATATCTGCCCACAATTATCCACTATTTTACAAATTTCAACTTGGACTGTACAAATCATACAAAATCACAAATCACTTGGAAAAAAAAAGATATCAAACTGTTTCATGAGCTATAAAAAAAATCTTAAATACTATAGTTGTCTCACTAGGCATTTCAGAATTTATTTTGGCACATTTATCACTATAAATAAAATGCTTTTTCTTAGAATGTTTTCTTCTCTATTTTCTTCTACCTCTTCTCTTCCTGGGAACTTCATACCCAACAAATTGTGAGCAGGGAACTTGTTTGTTAGAGTCTTGCACAAAATCTCAATGGTACAGGTTGTTATATATCTTGTATAACACGACATCGCACAGGGCTGGTAAGTTAGCACCTGCAACGTATAAAGCATACCCTTCATCCCAGCTCTGAGGAACAAAACCTTTACGTTAGCTGCACTGGTTGCTGTGGTGCAATTCAGTAGGTATTATGAGTTGAGTTCCTGGTCACTGCCGATGGATGGGCAGGGTGTAGCCATAACCAGTGGTACCGCAGGGTAACGGAGCCAGGCAGCGTGGGGGCTCACCCTGAGACAGTGAGCACCCCTATTAACTTTCCACAGCAAACTCCATGCAGGGGAGCAACAAGCTGCAGAACAGAGATCTCTTGTCCGCATTGTAAGGGCACAAGCCCGGGGAGCGGTAGGCCCTCAGACCACTATGCAACATGTAGACGTGGTACCCCCCCAAAAATGTTTTTATTTGGTGGTGTAAGACTTAAAAGTAGGCTAGTTACTCGACTGAACGCTATTTGGGATGACACATCAGCAGAAATAACCCAGAAATTTCTACTGTAACTTGGGAGAATGAAAATCGTGCCTGAATTCGGAGACCAGACGTTTGTAGAAGTTTTCTGCCGATTCAACCTAGAAACCTATAGGGGATATAGTACGATACGCACAGCGGCAGGGTTGTTCAGAAAGCTGCCCCGCAGGAGCCCTACACGAGGTTTCTTGCCCGCAGAAGCCCACCCCAGCTTTGCAGGTGGACGTTTTAGCGTGCAGCGCAGCGCCGAGGCCTGCAGCAAGCAGCCCTCCTCCTCCTCCTCCTCCTGCCCGGCTTCCCCCCCGGCCTCCGCCACGCCGGCTCCCGGGGACTGACAGGGCAGGGTCCCCCCGGAGGGGCCGTCGGTGACCCCGCCGCCTCGGGGCGAGCCCCGCGGTGCTCCCCGCAGCACCCGGCAGCGCCGGCCCGGCCCGGCCCCGCGGCCTGCTCCCACATAGGCGCCCCGCGCGGTGCCTCCGCCGCCGCTCCGCCCGCCGCCCCGCAGCCGGGCCGCCGCCGGCCGCCGCGCCCCGGCCCCCGCTTCCCGGCCCCGGCAGGGAGCGGCCGCACGGGCCGGCGTAGGGCGAGGCGGCGGCGGCCCGGCGAGCCGGCCGGTGGCTCGGGCAGGCAGTCGGCCGGGCCGCCCCGGGAGGAGGGCCCGCTGCGGGGAGGCGGCCGGGCGGGAGCGGGAGCACACGGCGGGGCCGGCGGCGTGCGCGGGTGGCGGGCTGGCCGGGCTCCGACCCGCCGCGGGGCAGCGGGCGCCATGCGGGTGGTGGCTCTCATCAGGTAACGGGCCGGGGCGGCCGGCGGGGGGGGAGGGCGCGGGGGACAGGCCGGGGTCGCGCTCCGCCCAGCGCCGCCCTCCGGCTCGGCCCCGCGCCTGCTGCCCGCCGCCCCGGCCCGGCTCCGCGGGCGGGAGGAGGGAGGCGGGCTGCGGGGGCAGCGGCTGTGCGGGGCTGCGGGCAGGAGGTCCCCGCCTGCAGGCAGGGAGGGGTCTGCGGCGGCATCTGCTCTCGCCTCCCCTCGCGGCCGGGACACGGGCGAGAGCGCTCTGTAAAAACACAGCAAAACATACACCCCCCAAAACCAACCAACCAACAACCCACCCGAAACAAGGTTCTTAACATAAGAATCTTAACGCCCGAGCTGCCTGCCTGGGGCTGCGGGGCCTTTGCCAAGTCCCGGACGGTCAGGGGGAGTTTGCTACTTTCAGTTCAGTTTTTAGATTTATTCATTTTTCCCCCAATATCTTATGATCTCTTATGATAGGTTTCCTAGTGTGTCTTCTCAGAGGCATTTAATTTTGCTCACTTAAAAAAAAAAAAAAGAGCTCCCTCATTTAATAGTTCTAGTTTGACACAACCCTGTCTTTCTGGGGCTGCTTTTTTCCTGCTCCCCAGTCACATAGTCCTGCTGCTTTCTGCTTTTGTCAGTTTCTACAGTTGTGCTGTAAACAGCTTTTTTTTTTTTTTTTTTTCTCTAGTAGTAGTTTTGAAAAGAGATTAATGCTATTTTGTTTTCCTAACAAAGACAGGTGCGGTGCATTCTTTTCTTGAGAAATAATAGTGAATTAGACGACAGCAAGCTAAGGAACCTGTGAATGGAAAAGGATTGTGTGTATATGCGCAGTGTATTTTTATTTTTGCGTGTACTAACTTTACTGAAGTGTTAACATTTAATGCATTAAATTCTCTCAGGCAGTTTCGAATGTCAAGCCCTGTTGAAATTGTGGTTTGGCCCCAACAATTACAAGTTACTGCAAACATCATCCAAATTATACAACAAATGTTATTTACACTTCTCAAGACCTGCTTAAATACAGAGTAGGAAAATCAGCTTCAGTGCTTTTTCTTCTTTTAGAGATAAGATTCAGTCTTCCAGGTTTATTTATTTTGATATTCTCTAAGCAGAGGAATGTGTTAAAAGGCAGGATGAAATAAAATCCTAAAACAGGTTTGTAACACAATTGCTATTTTAATGGGCAGTTTTACAAGGATGGATTTAGTTTCAGTAATAGTTTAAGAAGAGTTTTAAAGAGACATCAAAGTGTCTGAAATCTTTGTAACAGAGCTAGCCTCAAAGATCAGAGAAAAAAAAAAGTGGTTCTTACTTTTGAAAAGGTCAGGATTATGTATAAAACTACTTTAACCTGTTTCTTTTTCTTCTAAAACGTTGGCCACACTTAAAGTTGATAGTCTTACTATTAAAGTGGTATTTACGGGCTAAACCCTGTATTGTATATTGTGCTAAATCATAGACTTTTTAAAGCCAGTCTTCCCACTGAAATACATTTTTTTAACTCTTTAATTCTTCTAGAATTTTCTTACTGTAAATTGTTATATTTGTCTATAGCAAGTATTTTTTTTTTCCCCAGAAGCCTTTTATGGACCTGTGTCTTTACATTACCTTACTTTTTTTTTTCTTCTGATATTTTGTTCATTTATAAGCCTATCTGTTGACATACCCAGAGCACTGTCAAAACTAGGCCTGTTTGTGGCCCAGCTTTGTACAGTTCTCTACGAAAAGGCTTTGTGGTTTCTTCTATGATGACAACTGAGAGGAGTTTCCAGGCAACATTTTCAAAGCTACCTCAGTATCTGACTTCATCGTTCTTCTTAGTGCCTTTTTTTTGTCTTTTTCACACCCCCACAGCCTATTAGCTCTCAGCCAGGCTGGGCCTATGCTGGGTCCACCTTCCTCCCACACTGTTGGTGTCTGGCTTCATTGGCCTTAATTGCCATGTGTTTTACAGTTAGATTAGAAGATCACGTAGGTGGGCACCACTTCCATTTGTTTCTTGACACGGTTATTTTTTAGGGCTATGATAACAGTAATGCAGAAAATAAATAACATAGTAGCATGTGATACAGCAGGTACTCTAGAAATTTTGGTCAAAATTGGGAAATCTGAATGTAGCCTCATCTTAAAATGATGAATTTGAATTCAATTAATTGTAATTAATCTAAAAGAGTAACAGATTTATTCTGATGTCCTTTTTATTTTTATTTTAAAATTGAATTTAAAATTAATTCCATTTTAATATTGAAATGCTCTAAGCAGCATGGGGAAATATCAGCTGTCATAATTATTTTTCTTGTTTGGAGTTGAAATTAGAGCTAGTGGGAGGCTCATACTTTGTAAAATGAAGCCATTCAGAAAGAAAAGAGCCTTTGTCTCATTATGAGTCTGTTAAACCTGAAATTTCACTTTATGAAATGAATGCTAACTGCATTTTCAAGCTATCAAGCACAGTATCCAGAACTAATGAACATATGATTTTATACTTTTGTCCGTATATAGATTAGAAGAAAGTTGTAGGTATGCATGAGAATAATGTCAGGTACAGATGGAACCTCAAATTAGAAATCTACTTATTATCATATTTATATTTACTTTTATAACACTGAAACATAAGCACCTGCTTTATGACAATCTATAAAGTACAAAAGGATGCCGTGTTGTTTATGTTATTTCTACTTGAGGTTTGAGTTACACAATAAATTAGGGTCAGCATACAGAACTTTAGCATGGATAAAGGCATAAATGAAGGGGAATAGCTGTATGATTATATCCCTGTAATACAGTTTCAAGCTCTTGCATAAAGGGATAGATAAAAAAGGGAACTTTTTGTTGAAAAAGCTGAAGACATTTGATAATAATACTGTGGCCACAAGGAAACTGGTGGCCTGTTGTAGCAAGGGTTGCTTGTTACTACTGTCTGTTCTCCTCTCCCTGTCTCAGTGAGTGTAAGGCAAGGAGTAGTTTTACAGAGCTGATCTAGATCTGTGTTCCAGTTCCTGCCCTAGGCTGATTTTTGCAGTTGTAGGTTGAAGGCTGGGAATCTGAACGTGGGCTTTGTAAGTGGTGTATATTCTACAGCAGTCTTTGTTTTGCTGCGAGACTGTAAAATTTCTTTGATAGGGATTAAAATTTGTGGAAAAGCGTCTGTTTCAGTTCCACCAGGAGAGCAGGATTCGTTCCTCACTGATAGTGGGAAAGGTTCCAGTAGGTCTTGAGTCAAACTTAATTGAATTCTCCGTGTTTATGGTATCATCTCTTGGCCTCAGAGAAGAATATTGTTCTGCTTGTTTTTCTAGTGTTTTTTTTTTTTTTTTTTAATCAGCTCTAATAATTGTTATCTACAGGTATCTGTAGTAAAAAATGGCATGTTCCATGCAGAGCTAACTGAAACTACTACTTTTAATAATTATAACTTCTGGCAATGGGATGTACACATGTACACAATGTTGAAACTTCTGCAAATGTATCTCATGAATTATAAATATTATTACTAAATGAGTGTCTTTATCTAAAATGACTGCTAACGCTGGTGGCTCTCTGGAACAGATACTGGTGGGTTTTTGTTGGTTTAGTCCTTGATAATCCTTGTTCTGAAGGGATTCCAGTTTAACTGGTTGTTCTTTGTGGAAGCTCTCTGATAAGAAACAGGATAAAGATTAGAACTGGATGCATGCTTTATGGGTACTGTGTATAGATATTACGCATAAATAACAAACATTGTTTAAGCTTTGCTATGGTGAAATCATCGTTTTGCTCCTGCTAATATTTTGCATTTTATTTGAAAACTTTGTAACCAGCTCTGTTGATATTAAATTTTAGCAGCTAGGCAAAAGCCATAAGGGGCTAAAACTTTTAGCAGTATTTTTACTTAATTGCCACTGTTTTATTTTTCTTACAGTGGTGGGAAGGACAGCTGTTACAATATGATGCAATGTGTTGCTGCTGGGCATCAGATTGTTGCTCTAGCCAATTTAAGACCTGCTGAAAGCACAGGTAGGAAAGCTTTAATTCTTATGTTTTTTGTTTTTATTTTTTTCCCTTTTTTTAATTAGAAACAAAACATGCACAGCTGTGCCTGTCTTAGGTTCCTTTGTATATATATATTTGTATATAGATTTGGCTATTGAAGGTCTTATTGAGGAAATCCCAGAGATGGAGGAAAAATGTTTTTTCCTTCAGGGGAGGGGGACATCACACAAGATGAAGATCAGTTAAAAGAAAGACTTCCTCAAATTAAAAAACGGAAAATACAAATATTTCTGGTGGAGTATGAAGAGGTTGTATGCATTCAGTAGCACAAATAGTAAAAGGTGATACAGGACATCAACAAACAAAACAAACACTGTATTTCTAGAAATGCTTTAAACTGGCACGAACCATTCAGGTTGCAAAAAATAAGCAGCTGTTTTGCAGCTGCTTGCTTGTTTTTATCCTCATTTATCTTTCTCCAGTATTCTAGCCCAGCATTTGTGAACTGGATTGAGGAACCAGTTGGATTGCAGTTGACCTTCATGCACATTTTTCCTGCCTTTTTCCTTCCTTCTAGCTTGGATCAGAAATGATCAGTTCCTCACAGGCTAGGCCTAGGCTTATTTTTGTGAAAGATAATGGGAGCAACTCAGGTAGTCTAAGCCAGTGGTGAGGTAAGAGGAGGAGATGACTACTACTTACTTCTTTGTTGGACTAGAACGTAAAATGAAGTGAGTTGTTACCCAGCTGGTAGGGAAGTATAATAAATACGTTAAAATATATTACCATATGTTAACTTTTCAATGTATGTTAAACAGTGAAGCGTGATACCTGGTAACTGCATGTTAGGAAACTATACAGAGGAAGTGAAACAAAATGGGAGCTGACATCACAGATGAGTCATGGACAGAACTGGCAAATGCTTGGGAATACAGTAACAATTTATTTTCTTTGTAGCTAGGACATAATCATCTCTAATCTTGTTGAAGTATGTTGTCTTTAAACTAATTTATCCACATCAGAAATGTAGTATATTGTCATTAAAATCATAAAATGCTCTCTCTAAGTGTGTAGTTGGAAATTTTGTGGAAAGTTAATTGAGGTGCTTCAGGCAATGGTGGATTCTATGCCATTCATTTTATTTTATCTTGTACCACTGTTGCCTGGAGAGTCTCAATTAATAAAGAAAGTATGTATTCTGAACTGAATATCAGTTTAAAGACCTTGTCATATTTTATGTATGTTGAAAAATACTGAGTTTCCTTTTATGTCAACTGTTCTGGTTTAGGTTGGTTAGTTGTGATTATGGGTTTGGATTTGCCCATTTTGAGCAAATACGTATCTTTGTTACTGTTGCATGACATCAAATGTGACATGACCTAATTGTTACATCACAAATCAGTTATCTTGATCAATATTATAGAGCTTTCTCCTTGCAAGATGTGCTAGATGTACAGCAGAGGTGTTTAATGTGTTTGTGTGTAAATTAAGAGAAGTGCCAGTATTACAAATTAACATTAAAATAGTGAACTGGGCTAGCTTTTAATAAACGAGGCAGAAATTTCAGGATTTTTTTTAACCTGTTTGAAAAATTATCTGAAAGATGTTTATATATAAATCCTTTATCAGGGAGTTTGTGATTTAGTTGTAATCCATGACGGCTGCATTTTAACTCTGTTTTTCCCCCCTCATTTGTTAGCTACAGATTACTTACAAGAAAATTCAGTTAACTTTTTTTCTCCTGATTAAGGAAACAGCAGCAAAGACTTGATTACATTCTGAGCTTAATTATTAAAAGGACTGAAGGTAGAATGAACCTATAATAGATTTCCCTTTTTTTTATGTTAAGTAATGTCAAAACATTGTAGCAATCTACTTTTTTTCCATTTGGGCTCAGATAACCTGCTCTTGTCTCTTGATGACCATGATAACAATTTAAACAGTAAAAAATTTGGAAATTGTGACAACCTATTGCTTATTTTCAGTGTTGCAATGCAGTCCAGATTTCTTGCCCTGAATATGCTGAAATGGGCTTGGGTTTGTGCCTCTGAGATATGCTCCTATTTGAATTACCATATAAATAATAGCAGAATTGGACCAGTCCAAGATGTTTGGATGAAGCAGGAAGGAATACCAAAGGAGAAACAGTCTGCACAATTTCCAAATAGGCAGCACGTTCTTGACATATGTCTGTTGGGTGTAGAAAACAATCCTTTTTTTTTTTTTCCATGTTTATAGAGGTAATGTCAGCAAACATCTGTTTGTGAACCAAAAAATATTAACATCTATACATTCTCAGTGCTTTGAAGTATAATAGTTATCTGTAACTGTTGAAATCATGTACCTAATATGATTATTTCTTGACTGTGGCAGGGCAGACTGATGAATTGGACAGCTATATGTATCAGACAGTTGGACACCATGCCATTGAGCTCTATGCTGATGCATTGGATTTGCCACTCTATCGTTGTTTCATTAAGGGTACCAGCGTAAATACTGGAAGAGTGTATACTGCATGTCAGGAGGATGAGGTTGAAGACCTTTACCACCTCTTGAAACTTGTTAAGGTATGCTGAATGAAAAGAATGAAATACTTGGGGACAATTATAGTGCTTAAATGTGCTTTTATTGCTTAAATTGCTTGACTCATTTATGAATTTAGATAAGTGATCCACTTAGGTATTTGAGAAAAGCTTTGGACACTTTTATTGTTAAAAAGTTTAACTTCTATTCCTTTGTTCTTCCTTGCACTGCAAATACATGGTGTAACTTTATTCAATTTATTCCCTTTTTCATACAGTGTAAATCAGACTTATTAATCCACATTTCAGGCCCAAACCAAATGTTTATGTAGTTTCATATTTGAAATAATGCATTGTTTGATTACTTGAATTAGAGGTTTTTGAGGCTTTGTGCATTTATCAATGCATAGAAATTAATGTATGTACATTTCCATTTGTTTGCTCTTAAGCTCTATAAAACAGAATCTATCGTTTGTTTTTATGTTGCAGATAGTTCACAAAGTATTACAGAATGTTTTATGTTTTTGATTCTGGTAGCCATCCAACTATATTCTAATATATCACGTAATAGCTGTAGTATTTTATTGTGTTGATGTCTGCAGTGCACAGTACTAAAACAATACAATGTTCAGAAAAACATATTTATGGTTACTAAAAATAAATACACATTTAATTTTACGGATAAAACTGGTAGATCGCTTTTTGAAATTTCAGCTGAAGATAGTTCTGGTCTTCAGTTCAGGTATTGAACATTTTCCTGCACCCTTTCCGATTTCTCCATTTTTTCCATTGAAATTAGAATTGAGATTCATAAACCTGAAAGCTTTAGCTTGTTCTTTGTTTGGTAGAAAAAAAACAACAACAACACAAACTTTCAGATTAGACTAAGAGTGTGGTTTGAATGCAGAGTGCTTTCTGAACCATGTTGAAATTGGATGTTACATTTTTTTAAGCATCTTTGAAAGGGAAAATCAAGATCATGTACCTGTGTTGAGTATGAGACTACTCAACAGGAGAATAGTGCACGTAGGCTGTAGCACTCTAGAGTGCTTCATGGAGGTTTCAAATGGAATGTGCATATCATGCAGTACAGAAATTTAAAGAAATATGGTACAGCACTTTTATATGTCTTATGAATCCTGATAGTATTAGAAATTAGCAGGACTAGTTAGTATATGCTGTCTCTTAAAGCTGCATGCTAGCAGTTTTCTGCCACTGTGTAAGATAATAAATTACTGATCAATTTAATTAAAAATGGGCAGATTAGTGGCAATTAAGATCATACTTCCTTTTCGATCCTTGCTGTCTTTGGAGAAATGGATGCTTGACATAAATTAATGCTAATGTTAAATCTTGACAACTTCTGCTTTGGAAGTTAATACATGATAATTATAACTACAGCTGAAAGAGATGTTATCAAGTTGTCTGGAACCAAATAACTATTTCTTTCCTGTATAGAAATATTAATTCCACTATATAATAGTTTAAAGATACAAATACTAACATAAAGACAGTATATTGTTAATCTTTGGATAACCTGTGCCCCTATAGTCAAATCTACCTGTGAAATTCTGGTGCAAAAGTTTCAGTAGAAGTCTTGCATATTCTGATGTATAATTGTATATAGCAGGTGGACGTAATCTGCAGGAGCTGTAACTCTTTGTATTTTTGGTTTTAAGGAAAGGAGATGAAACTTCTTTTCTGTATTGAAAATAACTTGGAAAACTTTGTATTTTTCACAGTTTATGACTGCAGTTTTGTAGCCTTACTATATAAGTTTTAATCACTCGTGATTTTCCTTCGTGTTTTTTTTTTTAGATGTTAAGTTTTAAACAGAGAGCTCAATTTGCTCTCTGCTGAAGGGATGAGTGGAATTCTGCAGGAAGCTTGTATAAATGCACCCTTAAGTGAACTTAATTTTAAAACACTGGTCAAAATAATGTATCTCTGTTTTTCTGTCAAATGGTTTGGGCCTAACTGTACAGGAAAGGTGTGTCAAGTTGAAAATTACATAACGTGCCTTGCTTTCACATTGTAAAGAATGCTTGTATTAAAGGTACATGTTTAGTTAAAAAAAATAATTAAAAACAAACCACATTTGAAAAACTGGTATGATGAAATCAAAAGCATTTGATTTAAAAAACAAAAAACAAAACGAACGTTAAAACGTTATGAAAGCATGATGTTTAAAAGGTTAAATGTTCCTCTGAAGTGCTTGGAAACCCAGGGCAACAGTCCTGTTGTAGTTCACGGGACTCAAAAAGTGATGTTGACTGCCAATGACTGTAAACTTGTTAATTTTATTGTCAAAAACCTAGATGATTGATATGTATGAAATAAATTTATATTTACGCTTTACTTGGCTAATGTTCTATTTTAGATTGTCTTTATTCTGTATATATTTTGAAATATATCAGAGTATTTATATGATGCCTAAATGTATCTAACCAGGCAGTCCTCACCTGATAGTAGTATTTTTACTTTGTGATGCATATAAATTCTGAATTCTAATGAATAATTTAACTTACTATCCATATTACTGAATAAGGATTACTGATATCTTTGATTGTCAATGTTTGTCACTTTGCATATTGGGGCTTTTTCCAGTAAAGTGTATATGCTCTAGAGTTTCTTAGTTATCTGAATTATCTTTCAGGTTTTTATCACATCTGTACCTTTGAAATCAGGAACTGTGTAGAAAAACTGTTTCTTTCCCTTTAGTGGTTAGAAGGAATGGAGCATGCAGGGGTTTTAATGAAACATTCCTGTAATGCATTCCTCAATATAGGCTTTAACTGCTTTCTCCCTCATCAGTGCAATTATGATATTGTCCAAATAATGCATTAATGTTTTATGCAAGCACACATTAAAGTGGTGTGAGAGAGGTTGTGTTGGATGGATTTCTGTTGAATGTTGGGTTATATTCTATATCCCAAGGATCTATGGCTAAAGCTTTTGTTTAGAACGGTGGTTATAGCAGCTTCCAGACTGTACAAACCAATGCAAGGTAATTTGTTTCAATTCTGGGTTTTAGTAGACAGTGCTGTCCTTTTCCAAGTTTCATGCCTTGTCTCCTGTGTTCTGTGAAGGCTTTGCCTGTGTTTGGTAAGTTTCTACTGCTGGGGTAATTTGTGGAAATCTAGAACTTTATTGATTAAAAGCTTTTTTGTTTTGTTTTCTTTTGTTTTTTTTTTTCTCCTTCAAACTATTTTTCATCTTCTGTAGCATTTTTCAGTACTCGAATTTTTCAAAATTAGTATTTCAAAAACTTGATTCTGTTCATAGTTTCTTTGTAATATATTTGTGTATGCTTATTGTAAAGCATGCATGTTGACTTTCAGTGTATTTTCAGTTTTAACATATTTCTGTCAGTTCTTTTTGTGGTGTACTTCCTGGATTCTGAACCTGCAAGCTTACAGAAAAAAAAAAAAGTATACTTGAAAGAAATTAATATATTGGATCTCAGGACTGAAGGATTATTAATTATGATACCATTCATTGGTTATCACCTGAAAAGTAAGAATTGATGTTGGGTATATTGGATTTGTGAAACATTTTAATAAAAATAGCTTTTGCTTGTGGCAGAATTTCTTTTTATCAGTCTTGTGGAAGGGGAAAGAAAGAAAATTCATTTTCTAAAATAATACCACATCCTTGAGCAGTGATCTTATAACTCAGTCAGTTACTAAGAATAGGTAACGTGCTTTGTAGTTGCAGCAACAAAGAGCTTATTAGTGCAGTCTGACTTATGTATTTAATTATTTTTTTATGGGCAGGATCATGATTTTTGAAATAGACCCACACGGACGTTTACTGAAGACAGGAAGTATTCCTGTCCATCTGACAGATGAAATTTGCAATTTGGTGATACTTCATCTGAGACAAAGTGTGTTGTCCATGCAGGTTTGGGTGGAATAGAGATAATTTAGGTACTCTCATTATTCAGTGAAACTCCCTAAGACTTGAAGTTCTTCAGCAAACAGAGCTAGGGTTTGAGATGAATGAGTAGATTAATTCCCTCATAGAAAATAAAGCTTTCGGTTCCTCGTTATAGGTAATAGCCTTCCATGCTACGGAAACAGTCTTCCTTTCACTGTTCTTCAGAACTTAGCTCCTGGAGCCAATGGGTAGAAAAGGATTGTCAGGTTCGGTGCTGACGGCTGACTTTGTGGCTGTCGTACAGCCAAACATCTGAGTGCTCCCAGAGAAAGTTCATGAGTAAATCTAAAGGAACTTTTTACTTTAGGTACACAGTGTTTAAAAAATGTTTGATAAGACAGACAGTAAAGTATTTAGAAATAGTCACTTGGCTGTTAGGTATCCATCTTAATCAGCTCTTGGTAGTCTCTGTGACTTCAGGGGCAGTATTTGCATGATAAAGTCTAATCGTGTACTCTTAACATGTATGGAAAAGGTTTGCAGACTTTCTTGGGAGTCTTAAAGATCTAAATATTATTAGTTAAGGAATGTTGATTGACCTCAAGAATCTTTAATATCAGGTCCTCAGCATGCTGTTCACCAAACTAATTTTGCAGTTTATAAATGTTCAGACAAAGCAGGTAGCTTCCCTCTCTTACTGATGGGATTCAGAGAGCTCCAAAGTCCCTGGAGCAGTTCCAGTCACCATTTCCCATTTTTTTCAATTGAAGAAAATTTGATGTTTTCCTTATTACAATTTGATTTTGTGTGCGTGTGTGTGTGGATGTGTAGCCTAATTTCTCAAAGGTATATTTCTAAAAAATTTTTGAGAAAGATTAAATTATAGGAAGAGGTATTTATTTTTATAAAAAAAATTCTGAAAAAACTCACCCCTCCTTGATTTTTTCTCCATATCTTAAGACATGCAAATTGAGAGTAGCATGCCTTTGATACTTTCATAGATTAGCTTTACATATAATTCAGGGATTGAAGTACAGTTCATGTAGAGTAAATTAAATATTAGTATTGAAAAAAACATCCTAAAGTGTCGAGGGAAACAGTGACAGATGAAACAATAGAATTTATTTTTTGTGTCCTCTACTAGTCGTGTTGATTAGGTAAACATTTGGACACTGTATCTTTTAGCACATTTCTTCTTGCCCTTAGTCATGAATGTTGTATATAAACTTTTTGAAATTCTATTAAATGGCTACCTACCCTGATAAAAGATAAATCAAAGTAAGATTATTTGTTAAGGCAAAATATTTAATGTGATTTTTCATGCAATGGACACTGAATTCCTCTACCTTTTAGAATAACAATTCCTCTACCTTTAGAATGAGTTTATCTGTAAGAATTTGAATTGTCTCTTTGCACTCAGCACATTCAATGTTTTTTTGTTTTTTTTTTAATTCACTTGTTATTTTTTCTTTTAATTCTGGAGCGAAGCTCCATAGCTTCCTCCGCCTAGGGGACTGACCATTGTCATCAGCAATGAGTAAGACAGTGAGTTAAAGGAAGAGGTTAAGAAGTAATCACATAGCACTACTTCAGACACAGTAAAAATAATTATAGACCTTGTTCCATTCTCAAGACATTTTTTGTGTGTGTGTGTTTAGTTTGAATTTTAAAATGAGAAGGGAACAAGGAAATTTTTTAATCAACAGGATGCCTCTGTCTCATCTGAACTGTTCAGGAGGGGTCAGTTTTCCTTCCAGAATGGGATCTTGAGCAATGTTTGAGACTACCTCAAACATTTCTTACCGTGAGAAATGTTGAGCTTCATGTAAACAAAAAAGTCACTGTATCTCTCCCTGTTAGGTGTGTGGAGTTGTTTTCACTCACTCTGTCTTGTTGTGTTAATATTGAATAAGCAGAGACAGTCAGGCTGGTGGTGAAAGATGGTAAGCAAGCCTGAGGGCTTGTTCTGGTCAGCTTTAAACCTCTGATTGCCAGGTTTTCCTAATTTCCCATTTCCAGGGCATCTCTAGCGTGACCTTGCCTGCTGAATATGATGTTCTGGGTTGCAAGATTCTCACATGCATTTGGAAATGGGCAGCCAGGCATTGTTTACAGGACGCCAAATGAACCGTGCACTCACAGCAAGTTTGATAAACACACATTTCCTCCTTTTATCAGTGAGATTGCAGAATGTGAAGTATGAGTTTCCAGTTTTATTCATTCCCTTCAAACCTCTTCCTGTTTAAAAACTGAATCTCACTAATTGGATGATGATACATCCTCAGATTTTGTTTTGCTTTTTTGTTATTTTTGTTTTGAATTCTACTTACTGGTCACTGACATTTTGTTTCTGTGCCTACCTTGACCAGGTTTGGCAGACGTTCAGATAAAAGCTTTCCATTTGTTCAGCACAGAAAAGGTTCATCCCTATCAATGTAAAGTGAATGCTAATTAACAGTAATGACTTCTAATCACTTTGCTTTTATGCTCCTTAGGAGCACTGCTATTATCCAATGTAGTTAAGTGAAATGCTTGTATATGAATCAACAATGCTGTATTTCTTCTAGCAGCTATTGCTCATAATCAAGCTTTGAATAAATTACGATAGTAAAATTGGTTTTAATGTGCTGTATTGCATGGGGAGAAAGGAACCTCAAATATCTTGTTAAATATCTTGAATATTTGGAGAGTCATCTATTAACATTTTGGCATTTGGTATTGTAGTTAAATGGAAAAATACATTAAAATGTTTAAGTCAATTTTGTAAACGTTATCAAAACTTTTTTTGTGGTTTGAATTTTATTTAGGTGATATGCATAGACTCAACAGCCTCAGTAATAGCCCCATTTGGATTCAATTGCATGTCTGTGGAAATGAATTACAACATTTCTGAGTTAAAACACAGTTAATTTTATGTGGAATTAACAGGTATCATAATTTAAGACCTTCGCTTGTTTTGGTCCAGTGTTGTAGTTGATGTTTAGTGGGTTAATATGCACTTCATTTATTAATACTGTGTAGCTAAGAAAAACTATTAGTTTTGCTTGCCTGCATGCAATCTGCCTGCAGTCTTAACATACTTCAGAAAGAGTATGAAAATAATAATAGTGAAACTTTACTAATACTTAAAAACAATAGAATAGGGTGAAACTTTTAAAATAAAACTGGACTATTAGTCAGAAGCAATGCTAATGAAAAACAAGCGCTAAATAGATCACTAGACTGGTAATATGTTCAGCAATTCTAAAATAATTTTGATTTAGAAACAGAATTAGCCTGAAGTCAGCATATATACCAATTTAAGTTTAGTTGACTTTCACTTAATGTTGCATATATAGGGCCTGTTTGGAAGCTGAACATGAGAAAACCTGGATGAAACCTGTTTCCAACATGCGTGCTATTTTTTTTAATTTTTTATTAACAATTACTTAATTACAAGCATTCCATGGTTTTAGTGTCTGTGAAAGAACTGGGGTCTTTCTTGGTAAATATACTTGTGTTGTCTGGTTTTGCAATTTTTTTCATCAGAAAATTTATTTTTATAAATAAAAATTGGATTTTGATTTTCTGTGATTTCCTTTCGTATAGTACCTCTGTCTATTCATGCTTAGAGAGACAGTTTCTTCACAGTTACCATCACAGTTTTTATGCATGTGGATGTGAGTGAGTATCCACAGGCAACGTGTGTGGCTTTGGTTTTGTTTGTTTTTGTTCATTCATGCACATAGCTGTAGACAATTTTCTGGTAGATGTTTTGTCTATTTGCTTGAGCATCTTCTCTTCTAACCATTATTCTTTGGTTTGTTATGAAGTCATTGCCCAACTTAATTTGAAAATATCTGTCGTTTAGCCTTTCTTCTTTAAATGTGATTTCGAGTCAGTGTTCATAATGTATCCTATGCTTTTTGCTATAATACTGTAAAACATGCTTTTTTTTTTTTTTTCCTCCAGCAGACTGTTGAAAAATGAGCAACACCTTTCTCCTCTACAGTTTCACTTAAGTGGATGATGCTATCTGCTATCTGTATCTTATTTCAGTATTTCGTTTTTTTGCTTGGCAACTTCGTCAGGCTTCGTAAGGATAGACATGAAAAAAATGGGGAAAAAAAAAAGAATAATCTTATTCTGTGCAGAAACAACTAGCTGCTTTATATTGTTTGCAATTCTCATTAGGCAGCAGTAATGCATGTTTTAAAATTTATTGTTTTTTAATGAAATATAATTGGGGATAATTCTAATAAAATGCAGTCAAGGATAGAAGAGCTTTTATATAATTGAACAGTAAAACATTTATCAAATTTGTTTTCATAAACATTTTTATCTGTGGAGCTCATTCTTTGTGTAAAAATCATTTTGCTTTCTTACACAATCACTTATTTAAGCTGACTTATTTAATACCCCCCCCATTTGATGTAAACAGCATACAGCAATAAAGCATACAGCAATTGCATGTTTGCGTTACTCTCAGCCGGACACTTACTGTTTCTGATCGGTATGTTTAAAGGCAGTTCTTCTGGAAGGACTAGGATTTCATTTGGTTTATATTGCACCAACATTACCGTTTGCAAAATGGAAATGATTGATTTGTAACTGTAATTAGGAAAAAAGGAATAAAACAGAATTGGCCTTTTACAGAGAACTGTACAGTATGGAGATACTGCGTGTTGATAAATTCTGCCTGGGGAAGAAGTGCACGATGGGCATCACTCATTTTCATATTGATTATGACTGGGATTCCTGGAAGAGGTTGCTGTTTGCAAAGGATAAGGAAGTACTATGATTAGTTACCTTCTCCATGGAAAGTACTACAAAGGAAAATGCCAAATGTGTGCACTGCGGTATTCCTATCAGCCTGACAGTCTGCTACGTGAACATTTTTTCAGTCCGTTTTCCTTCAGAAATACAGCTTCAGTCTCTTTGCTGTATTACTGTATTAGGTGTAGTGCATTTGCATGCTCTCCTAACTCTGGACTCTTTCTTTCTTTCTATTTCTTTCTGGCAGTCTTCTGTTCTCAGGCCGTCAGCACTGTAACTCCTGAAAACTGGTACAACAGTGCCCTCTGTAGTTCCTCCATACAGCTGGTTTTGAGCATTCAGGTAAACAGCAGGATGTTTAGATTTATTTTTAACTCAGACACACCACTTTTTTTCTTAAGGAAACGTTTTGATTTTCCCTGTGTTTTACACAAGAGAAAGGGAACAAAGGAAGACTATTCCGAGTCCTCTTTTAGTTTTTTTTTTCTTTAGATCTCTCTTGTCATTATATAGTGAAAAACTGAGATGTTATCAGGCATTCAGGGCAGTCATTAAAGGGGATGGAATTTTGAGTTGTGAAGGCTTTCTTGAAGCTTGTGGTTTTTGTCATTTGGGTTTGTTTGTTTTATGTGGACCTTAAAACTAAATAGTTTTAGATTTTATGCTTGCTGTTCCTCTTAAGCCAGGTCTTGAATGACCTGCCAGGGACTTAAGATGTGCTTGCCAGAGCACCTAAGCTTTATTAATGACGTGGTTTTAATTCACACAGTGACTGAAGTAATTGTTGTCCATTAGCATTGATTTGTCTCCAAAACTCATTTGCGATTTAGATTTCTTTTACCTCATTATAGGTAAATAATATGCAAATAACTTTTTATTGCATGTTTTCTGCAGAACTTATTGGATGGGTTTAGTATTGAACACACGTGCCCAGAATTGCGATACATCCGCATTCACACTCATACACTGCCATTTAAATATTACAAACTACAATAAGAAAGCATGACCTTTTTAAAAATAAAGGTTTTAACTACAATTAGTTTCTTCTATAACAGTATCATAAAAGTCACTCCATGAAAAGTTAAATGGCTTTATTTTATGATGGGGAGTGTTAATGTATGTGTAGAACACACTCTTAATGCACTTCTATGAATTGAAAATCATAAGTCATTGCAGTAAATTATAGTTAATGATGTAACCATTGATGGCTATTCAAAACATTCCTGTATCTCTAATGATTTGTGTAAAACACATGACTGCGCACATCCCTTAGTTCGTTTGGAGCAGTAGATAGATAAACGCACCAGCTTTCTACTTCTGAAGACTATTTTTCTCTGTAACAAGTGATAAGAATTCTGTTGGAGTAAATAGTACATCACAAACCACTCTTTGCAGTATTTGAGTTCTGGTAATAAATGAAAATGAAGACTAAATTAAAATAGCCCTCTCTGATAAGAGGTGAGAGGCTTTGAGAATGTAGTGTGTCCAAGCTTTGATTTTTTCATCTGCCTAGTTTATGGGTAATCTCTAACTTCTCGACATATGAGCTCTTCACTTTTTACCCACATGTGGAATTTCATATACTGAAATGTTGCTGAAAGAACCAACTCTTATGGTATAATGTGCACTGTCTAATCCAGGAAATACCCTGTATCTGCTACCCATTAACATAAAGTATTACAGAAGTGACCTGTGGGTGGGTTGCTTTTCTGTTTGTTTGTTTTAGTTAAGCAAACATTATTATGCTGGCAGAAATATAATGTTAAATTTGGTCAAAATGACTTTACTTGATTCAAAATTTAACTGAAGTTGTGAATCAAGCTTAGTTCTTGCACTGACTGCAGTTATTGCTAATCTTAAATATTGATTTCTTTGTTTCATTTTTGTTAATGAGCTTCTTCATGCACTGTTACCTTCATAATACCAACACAAGCTTGCTGAACTGTCTTTAATTTGTTTTTGTTTTTTGTTTGTGTTTTTTGTTGTGGTAAAACGTTTTTTCCTTACAATGAGTTTCTGTGTACCATGAGTTATTACAATTTTTAAAGTGATCTTGAAAATTTACTCCTTGAAGACTGGGCAGAAATTTATTAGAAAGGAGTTATATAAATTTCATTTTTAATCAATTAATGCCTGCTTTATATATGATTTTAATCTTTTGAATAGAATTTCATCGTATTCGTACTACAAAGTAAATAAATGTGATTTCTTTTTAGTGTTAAAAGGATAGCAGTGGGAGAAGGATTTAATTTTGCACTGCAACCTCTGAGATAGATAAGTTGATGTTTATGGGGGGGAGAATAAAGTATATTTTCTTGCAATAAAATTAGCAAATTAAGATTCAACTTGATTAAAATAGCAATAAATTTAGATTATATTATTGGAGATGATGAAGTACAGCTTTTCTGTCTACCGAGAATGAGCACAATTTACGAAGACAAGGCAAAGAAGTGAACAGAGCAGTCACTGCAGATATTTAAAGGAAATGCCCAGTTTATTCTACATACTTTTTGCTTTTTAGTCAACGTCAATGATAATTTTATCTCACCTTTATAATCATTCCCCCCCCCTTAAAATATCACACTTCTATTCATCTAGTTGGATTATATCTGAAATATTTAATGAAAAACAGTATGTATTTAAGCTATCTCTTTAGTTGAAAGTACTTAAGTTTTCAAATAACTTGCATGATCACTAAATCATTTTTCAGGTGTCCTTTCATAAAACTTGAGCTAATGCAGGGTAGGTAATGCCATGACTGAATATCATCTTGATTTTAATTTCCAGTATTTCTTTGACTGTGAAATACCAAAAGATACGGAGACTGAATTACAGTGAATCACACAGAATGTTAGGAATGTCTTTATAGAAAGCAATAAATATCTACTTAGGGAACAGATTTTACTGGTTAACAGTTGCCTACATTATAACAATAGTTTTAAGATGAAAAATAAATATTGCAGTCTAAAATAGAACATTATTTGACATAGAAAGAAATGTTGACTTTTCTCACTGGAAGCATTTATACAGAATCTATATGACCCCAGTGGACTCTTTACATTTAACTTTAAATTGAAATTTTAAGACTTTTTTTTCTTAGAATATTCTTATTAAAACATTTTTTAATTCTAATTTTAAGATGTTCTTTCTTTCTATGGAACTTGATCAAACGAGAGAGAATTTTTGATTGTATAGTATTTTAAAAGGCAGAAGTTAGTGTTTAGGTGTTACTTTGTGGCATCTGTATTTATAACTACAAAAGTATAGATGATATTCTCAAAAAGAACTGTGTGGTATTAGTAGTTAATGAGGAGTTGTGTTTTTTGATTTTTCTTTTGTTGTGCTGCTTATTCAGTGACTTGATGAGTTGTTCTTAAGATACCAGTAGTACTGTAAACGGTATTGGCCTTTTTTGTCATGCAATTTTGGTAGCTGAAACAGTGATTCCATTGTACTCCAGGAAGGCATAGTTGGTTATAGAACATGTCATCAAGGTAGGTGAATTAAGCTACCTGGCATGGCTTTGTCTTCTTGGCTTTCTTCAGCTTCTGTGTTCCCTGGCCAAAGTACCAGCACAAAGAGATGATTAATGTGTATAGATACATAATACTTTGTAGAACTTGAGTTTAACCTGTTATGTTTGTGATTTTTTTCAGAGCTAAGTAATAGTTTATAATCGCTTGGTTTAACTTATTAGTCTTTTCTATTCACACAATCATGTTTCATTCTGCTGCAGTTTGATCGATAAAGCCAAGTAAATTTTTTTTTTCACACCCCTTAACTTTCTTCAGACTTCTACAGATTTCAGTTGTGGTTTTTTTGTTTGTTTGTTTTTTGTGCTACAATAACCCATATTGCCACTTTATCACCCACCTTTGCCACTCATTGTCCTTTGGAAACCAGTTGTATGTTTTCAGGGAAGGTCTGTCAGTTATTATTTATTACCCACTTGTCATTGTGACTTACTCATTTCCTACATCACCATTCTCAAAAGTATTGCTTTACAGAAATGGCGAACAGTGTTGTGAAGGAAAGATCAATAACTGCTTTAAAAGGAAGATTTACCCTGAGACTTGAATCTTCCTTTTAATACTAAATCTGTGCTATTAGTTATGAGGTGGCTTTAATATTTTGACATCAAGTACTCTCTTTCTGGAAAAGGAAAGACGCTACTGTTAACTAACTTTTATGGAGTAGCATGACTTTGGCAGTTAACTTCATAACATCTAATTTTCTGATTTTCAGAACTTAGTGGCTGTTCCTGAATTGTTTATCTTCTGAGCCGAAAATAGTTTCATTCCCTAACAAAAAATGAAAAAAAATCATTTAATAAACATTTGAAAAGTTTCTCTTGAATTTCAGTGATAATGTCATGTGTAACTGCACAAAGAAAGGAGGACACTTGTTTGAAACCTTCTGCAGGTGAAGAAAAAAATTTTCTCCCCATGCTATTAAAATTGCCTTGAGAATTTGATGATCCACACTCTTTCCAGAGCTTCCAATTCTATGTCACATGGTGAATATTGACGGCTTTTAAAAGGTGGTTGCTCAAGCATGCTATGTGAATATGTTAAATTTATTGTATTAGTTGCAGATTCAGGCAGCTGAGAAGTTGAAAATGGCAAATGCATATTTTCTTTCTCTTTTGTGTTATCTTGTACTTCAACTATGCTGGGAAATCAGATTTTAAACATATGTTAAAGATAATATCACAAAGCCAACTAGGAGGAGAGTAAACAAAAGGTTACATGGGTGTCCGATGTTTCGTAATTTTTGATTTCTTGATTCTGCAATATTAATATTTTAAAAATATTTTTAAGTGAAGATAAAAAGACCTAAATTGTGTGCATGCACACACATTTGGACCAGGCACATGAGAAAGGTTGGAACTTACAGTCCCTTTTGATGCAAAAAAATATTTGCAGCTTGAAATAAGGAATTACCAAGTTTAGCTGACAATCTGTTGCTATTTCATAGGTAGGAAACAGGTTTTTGTATTTGGAAGACAACTGAGAGTTTCAGTGGGAATTTTTATTTAGTCAATTTGTTTGTTGTTTTACCTTATAGTTGCTGTTCCATCAGTTGGTAGGTATTGGTGCTGTGTTATCATCGGCTGCTCCCAATACAATTATATCAGTGTCATTCCAGCCTTGGAATATTCATTTTCTTAGTAATTTTTTTTCCAAGCTGTGAGAATTTTGGCTGCCAGAGTATTCCTGAGACATACAAACAAAAGAAAGTTTGCAGCATTATATAATATGGAGTTCAAGTTCTGAGTTCAAGAAGTGTTTGGGCTGTGTACTTAGTCATATGGTCTGAATTTTGGGGTAGACCTGTGTGGAGCCAGGAGTTGAACTTGATGATCCTTATGGGGTCCCTTCCAACTCGGGATATTCTGTGATTCTATGGTATGGGTATAGTGCATTATAGAATAGGAATTACTCTTCCTTTCTCGGTTGCTGCAGTAAAAATGCAGGAAAAAAAAAGGCAAAAAAAAGAAAAGTATTTTCAAAGATACCTTTGTAGCCTTCTGGCATGTTAGTTAGTGTTCATTAATAAGTACTGTAGATATATACTGTGTGCAACTAGAATTCCCTGCTGTTATTTATCATTGCTACATCAGTAGTTTACCTACCTCAGGTTTTCAGTTTTCATGCATACATCATTCCTCTGCTACCCGCTCTTCCCTCCTTGCCCCCCCCCCCACCTTTTTTTTTCCTTTCTTCATTGAGGAAGTTTTAAGTTGTTCCCTTGATTCATTTGGAGTGCAAAGTATTAGCATCTACAGTGTCCCCTTTGAATTGAACCCATACAGGGTCCAACCACATTTAATTTTCACCCTAGCCTTTTATTGTTCTTTTCTTGTCCAGGACATGCTTTATCCATACCTAGTGAAAAATTTTATTCTAATTTTCTTAATGATGCAATTGTCTGTATTAGACAAGTGTCGTCTCTTAATGCCTAATTTCTTATTTCAGCAAAGCGTAGAACTGTTGTTTCTCTTTGGTCACTTGTTGGTATGTTTCAGTAGGCATGCTTAACAAGAGGTTGTGTTCTTGGCAGTGTATGTATGTGAAACATATGAGTACATTCATCCTATTTTGTTAATTGCATCGTATTAACAGTTCTTGACTGAGACCACACATGCAAGTCTCATGTTATTTTATTGTTTCAGATTACTGTAGGTTTGTGATCCTTGACCTCTTCTAAGCATACAAGCACAATGCAACTTTATAATAATAAAGACATTGGTTTAAAAAATTGAGAAAGTAAAAACTTGTCAGTTTATAAACTGATACCTCAGAGCAAAACAGTAGGAGTTCCAGCTGAAAGCCTGATATAAATATTTTGCCTATGTTAAATGAGACAGAAGTATTTGTGGGAAAGCCACAATTATTTTTTTCCTTGTAATAAGTAAGAAAGCTCCATAGTGGCCAGCCCGCTGTGTGATTGTCTGCTCTGAGAACTGGAAGGGGGCTGAAACCTCAATGAATGTGAATGGTACTGAATCTGCCATAAACATTTCTAATGTTCTTGTCCCCATCCGACTGGTTTTATTTGTTTTAATACTGTCTTTTTCTGTGTCACATAGTCAGTTTGTATTGGACTAGACTCAGAGACTGTTCCTTGGCCGATGGATTCCTTGGTGAACACAATACTGCTTTTAATAAAAAGCTTCTTTTCCTCTTCCTCTTATCTTGTTACTGCAGTCTACAGTCACTTACGCCAAGGCCATAGGTCATGATAAGTACATATTTGCAATTTTAGATGTCTCAGTCCTCTGAAACTTCGATTTCTGTGTTTAAAAAAAAAAAGTATATAATAATAATGAATAACTGCTAGTAAATACCTTGACTGGAGAAGAGGCATGTGACTGGGAACCAGCAGTATAAAATTAATATATATATATTAACTTTCAACAATAAAGCATACCGAAGATGCTTTTTTTTTAAAAAAACAAACAAACAAACAAACAAAAAAAAAACCAAAAAACCACAACTTTAAGAAACAAGCATTTTGGAAAATCTTGATTCAAGCAACAATGTTTTCTATATTTATAGGCAGTTTGTTCTTAGTCTCAGAATACCATAACACCCTGCTCTTGAGGAGTGAGCTTATGAGGAGAGGTGATAAAGGAAAGCATGCATTCTCTTCTCTGTGATGCAGTTACCTACTGATAAGATGAGGAAAAAATTAAAATTCAGCTTGTTTTGAAAAATGTTTTTAAAATGTAAAGTAATGTTTTGCGTTCTGTTAAATTTCACTCAGGAAAAGGAGGAAAGAGCTGAACAGAGATACAGTGATCAAATGTGTAAATTATCTTAATATATTTTTTTTGCATTTTCTTGGAAATTGCCTCCATGCCTTTCCCCTCCTCACCCGCTTTCCAACTTGGATATTCTATGATTCAAACTTTCCTCCCATCTTTCTCAGCCACCTGATCATGTATCACCTGTAATTTTCATTTGGAGTAGGTTCAGGATCAATTTAGTTAAGTTACCTCTCTGGTGGGGTTCCTTGCTTTTCTTTGCAGTGTTTTCTGGCCTACAGCTTTTCATGATGATATTTTTTTCCATACTGCTCATGATTTTAAATCTCAAATTCCTCTCTTTCTCTCTCCATTGTTAAAAGTCTGTCTTCACCCCAGCAAGCTATATGTTCTTCTTATTCTCTGAAACATTGCTAACCTACCAACCTGCCTCTGTCGTTCATGTTTGTGTACCCTTTCGGCACTCCCATGGTGGCTAAGGGCACATCTTCCTTAGGGACAGAAAGCCTTACTTTCACCCAGTTGGAAGAAATAGTAATTTTCTTCTCATCTGCAATCAGCCACAAATTTACTTGCGAAGTTTAATGGCACATAACACTACTGCTCTGAGAGCAACCTGAGTGTACAGCCCTGCTGACAGTATGAGATGTCAAAATTTCACAAGACTGAAAATAAATTACAGTTTTATGCAAGTTGATAAAATAAAGCAGGATAGTGCAGATTTTACCAGAAAATTAAGAGATTATGCTATTCAGGAATTTTAAAATAAAATTTTCATGCTAAGCTGTAGAAGAGGGTAAGTTTTCCATAATTTTTCATCATTGTTGTATTGCAATGACTTTGCTATGTATTTTTATTTTGCTTTTGCTTTTTCTGTGCTGATATTTTATGTTCTTATCTTTTGACATTTCGTTAGCACTTTCTCATGTGGCTTTCGCTTCTGTTTCTTCCAGTCTCCTAAATATCCTTCTTTTCAGATTCTTCCACAAGGCAGATCCTCAGGACTCCCTTTCTTTTTGCTACCCAAATTCTCTCTACCTTTGAGAAATAAACTTCTAATTTTCCCCTAACGTGTGGTCTTGCCAGCCTGGGTTGGGGCAGTGTTGCTTGTATGTGTTGGCGTTTCCTGAGGGCTTTGCCTGGATTTAGGGTAAGTTAGGCTTCATGTGAGTCTGGTTTAGGATCTGATTCAAACTTGTCTTCTTGCCTGTGAAAGAAATATTGTATTTCATTTCAGAAACGTCGTGCCTGTGTAAAATGGGGAAGTTGGATCAGATTTGCACAGAACAGTCATGCAAGAATTGATGGTCTCTGATGTCAGGTTTTTAATGCAAAATCTGTGTGAACTTTGCAGGTTTTGGCCATCCATTTTTATGGAATGTATCTTACTAGGGCCAGATTGTGAAGCTGACCTGTGTTTCAGTCTGTTGATTGCATAATCTCCATTTTGTAGGCAAAAGATTTCCAGAGGTTAATGGTGAGAATCTGGAGGAAAATTAGATACTGAAATTTCCTGTGAGATGAACAAAACCAGAAAAATATGTCTCTCTGTGTTCCTAAACATTAACAGCTCTTTCTTCTGAGAAAACAGTTTTGGGTGTTTTCTGCTGTTTACTGGGGATCACTGCCTTAAGCTAGATATTAACCCATTGAAAGTCCAGGAATATCTTTAAATACCAATGGCTTGCATCTACTTTGGCATTGCTAGCATGTAGGCAGGAGATTGTTTTGCTGTCCTGCTGGTTCGTAAGGCCCTTCTTGGCAAAATTAAATGGGGTCGTTCTGAGTCACTGAAAAGCCTCAACACTGCCTTACATTGGAGTGAGCTACATCTGAAATTGGCATCTGCAAGCAGGTCAGGGCAGAACCATGTTGTCAGGTTGGGGCCAAGCAGACAGGGAAAGTCCTTTTTTCAATTTGCAGTAATTCTCATGGGGAAGGCTGTATTCAGGGCTGTGGACCACACAAACCATTGTGGCTTGTTTGGTAAACTGACTGGAAACTGGGAAGAAAACTCCTGTGTTAACTGGAAACTTGCTCCAACCAATCTGTTCTCATGAAACTCTTCAGCTTTAATGAATTGACATTTTTAATTTTAAAACCGTTCAACTGGAAAATCCCAAGCACTTGTTAGTCTCTATATTGCTATTACTGAATAGTAATAATTTTACATCTTCAGCCTATTAACTGTATTTGTATTCTTGCACCTGATAAGAAACAAAACAAGGTATTTATTAATGGTGTTACTATATTTTCTCATCTTTGCATCCTGAATTTGAAGGAGAAGTTTTAAAGTAATGTTGATTTTAAGTTGCTGAGGTAGCCTGGAGGAGGTGGGTGGCAAAAGTATGGTGATGGACTGCACATTTTAAAATTCTGCTTGCATTTATTCTGAAGTGTTTATATTATAACTCTTTTCCCAGTTTCTTACTTGCAACAGATTACATTACCATTATATAACCTGATTATGCCTCTGAGGGTATAATATCAGTTGTAGTAGAGCATCTGTATTTGTTACTAGACTCGGAAGTGGATCAGGTGTAAGCCCTATGCAAACCTAAGAGTCTCTCCACTGCTAGACTAACCAAAGGGAGGAGAAGATTCCTATATACATTAAAGACTACTGGAAGAGACAGAAAAAGTGCTCTGTTCCCTACTGTCACAGGAGTCGCAGTGCCCGTGGTTCCCAGAGAAGCTGGGGATGTTAGTCCCTGACCAGGCTTATCTTACATGTAGATATCAGGATGCTCTTTGACCAGGAGTCACAGGGAGCCTGAAGGTGCACCTTCGGTTTGCAGTGGAGTACCAGACTTTTTTTATTATTCTGTTTTACCTGCCGAGCTTTGATTTCTAGTGTGATTGACCATGCTACTGAATACAAAATAAACCAAGGTGTTTTTTTAAGACTTCGCAATGCATCTTGTTATCTTGTTAAGTGCAGTTCCTTTGTCCTTTGGAGAGGCAGGGGCGGTGGTTAGCTTTCCTCCAAACCGTTACCAACTATTACTAAACTTGCAATTGGAAATACAGAAGCTTTTGGTTAGGAAGTGGTGAATAAAGTTTGCTTGTATTTGAATGTAGCAGCTGAGAGATTATTCAGCCTTGCATTTCTAGAATTAAGTGCTAGAAAATGCCACGTTTTTTAATGAGCTCTCCTTTCCTATTGTGGTCCTATAAAGGTCCAAGAGATGCTAAATCAAGGTTGATTACATGAACATGAAAGCAAAGGCAGAAAATAAGAAAATGTAGCTGTGAATTCACACATTATTAAAGAATAATGATAAAATCACTAATATATTCAGATAAATTAACTACTGTGCCATTGGTATCATGGTTTATGGTAGTGCTCTGCAGGGGAAGGAAAGAGAGGAGAGTGGTTGTGTTGTTTACATTCTGCTTTGTATTCATACCTGACAACAGTAAATATTAGCCCTAATGATGAAGTCATCTGTATTAGAACAATAAATAATTAGCATAGCATGGCACTGATTTCACAAAGACTTCTCAAGTATTTATATACCACTGGTTATTAAATTTGATCAGTGTTTACTGTTAGTGAATACAGTCTTCCATTAGAGAGACAAATCTTGTAGTCATTGCAATTGATGACATCTTCTTAAATTTATCCCTTAGTTCATGTGTAGCATGGAGAGTGTTTATTATTCTTCACTTTCAAAAAAGTATATATTTTTTAATTTACAGTAATACTGTTAATTTTACATAAAGCATCTACTTCCCAAGTAATGTGAACACTATTCCTGCTGTTTTATTGTATTGTAATATAAACATAAATGCAGTGTTAAAAGCTATACCAATGGTGTCAGACTCCTTAAGGACTTGAGAAAACTGTCATAACTTCTAAAATAACTGATAATCTTTTGTGGGTCAAAAAGAGCAACATGCTGTATTGCTTAGCTTTCTGCTTTCTTTTTCTCAAGGTTTGTCTGAGATTTAATTTTATGTGAAGTACACAAAACACTGTCAGTAAAACATTATCACTTTGTAAAAGCTGTTTAGAATATGGTCTGGCACAAAATGTGCAGGAAATTAAAAAGAATATTCCCAACTTTTTTGCATAGAGCCGAGTTGTATATATTATTTGTAATTGTGGCCAAAAACAGTACATGTGAAAATGAATGCATCTTTATATTTGTAAAATATACCTAGATACAAACATGTATATAATTTAAATTTGTAAATGATAACAAACATATATAGAGAGAGCATTAAATAGACAAATATTTAAAGAAAATTTTATATGTGTTGCTTTGTGCATGTACATATATATATGTCAATGAGCATATATATGTATTTCTTAGCAGTTCTAAGGGTTTTTTGTCCCATCCATTTCACAATATTTCCATTTAAATGCATATTTTGATTTTTCTTTTGGGACTAGGTCGAATGCCTTTCTATTACAGTACTAAAAGAATAATCAACTTTAACACAATATTTCTCCCTAAAGGGACTGTCTTTTCCATTCACATGATACTATTTTTCTCAGAATGATACTAGCATTCATGATCTAGTGATTTTATCTTTATTCAGATGTTGTGTTCAGGTAGTAAAAAGACTAAGGGATGTCTTTTGTATCCTCCTGCTTAAAAAACAAAGGAAAACAAAACAAAAACAAAACAAAAAAAACACCTCAAAACCAAGGAAACAGGAAACCTCCCAAATCCAAGTGTTTTGTTAAAGAATGAGGTATTAGTAAAATTTGGAGTACAAAATTTAGAGGGAGTAAAAATGCACGACACATTTATAGAATTTAAACAAGCAAACTAAACAAACATTCCAAGTGAAACAAATTGGAAATCAAATAATCCTTTACATTTGAATTTATGATTCTTGTATCTTTCCAACTATTCGAAGATGCACTTCATATGTATGATACATATTCATGTTTCCAGTTATGTGATTCATTATATTTGAAAACAGAAATGTTTAGTATGCAGTCCTCAGAAGAAATGTATGCAAGATGTATTGATAATATAGAATGAGCTTTATTGTAAGCAGCCATAAAAATTAGATATGCTATTTTTTGATCAGAATGCTACAGCTTTTAAGCCCATCATTTAATTTGATCTCTCAGTGCCTTAACATTCTATGTTAAGGATGGAAGGAAGACTGAAATCATGGAGAGGTTTTTCCAGCTAGTTGTGCAGAGTCCAGCAGTTCAGAATACAGTTGATATGTAAGGAGGACGCTGGTCAGATGCATATGCCACCTAGGCATACTCTTGTTCTGCTAGCACATCAATTATCACATTCATCCTGCACGTTTAATCTTTTACAATTGGCCCTCTCTTAGGACAGAAAATATGAGAAAAGTTTTTTTGTGTGTGCATTTTTTATTTTTTTCATAGAATCAGTTTGAGAAACAATAATGTATTTTTCCTTACATGATTGGGTATTCATTGCATGTGGTGTAAATGACTTTTCTTTGGTTTAATGGTCTTTTTCTTCCATCTCTCTACTACATGAGAGTAATACTTCAGTAGCTTTTTTAAAAGGTTAATCAATTAATCATATTATATGCAGTAATTTTTTAATAAATAGCTTTGTATTTTTTTCAGGGCTGTGATTAGTTAAAACCCTTAATTGAATTTAACGAATAATTATAGTATTGTAATAAATATGAATATATCCTTATATTCAGATTTTAACTTTTTTGTTTGGCTAGTTGGCTTAACACTATATTTTTCTTTTGCATAAGTCTTTTAATATCAGTTTTTTTTTGTTTTTTTTTTCAATTGAGAATGTAATATAACTATGGAAAAGCATACGACAACCAGGATTACCATAGCCTTTTGTTAATCATGAAGCCCTTGTTTTAAGTATGCATCAAACACATATATTAGGAAAGAATTCAGAAATACCGATGAGCTGAACAGGAAAACTGAACAAGTAAAACAAATACTTGATCTATAATTTCAACAGAGAATCTGTTAGAAAATATTCTCTGATTAAGCATGTTATTACTATTCTTTTGTATGGTAAGCAAGCATGTAGTTTTAAGTCCACTTAATTCATGTCTTCAACTATATTTACAGCAGATGTTTAACAGTTTTATATAAAGGCACATTTTATGTTTGTTATTGCTGCTTTTTCAATAAAATATTGTGGTAAATGAAAGATAGGCTCTCCTTAAACAGATATTGCTTTTTGGTCATTTGAGTGCATTATGTAATGATTTTGTATGTTTCTGAAACTTTTGTTAATGCATTTAATTTTAAGTTTTGCCTTTTTTTTTTTTTGCAACATCTGTTGAGTTGAATGGTATAATTGAGTCTGTAGCCCAAAATCCTAAAGGTGAGACAGAATACAGTGAAGTCTTCCTGGACAGAGACAAGATATTTTTTCCTTTTTTTTTTTTTTTCTATGAAATGTAAAAAATACATGTAAACAAAATACATGTAAAAAAAACAGATATCTGAAGGTCTTGCATTTACATTTCAGAAATTGTTTGAGTTATGAAAGAGTTTTTGAAGGGGGGTAGGAGTTCTGTTATTGTAACTTTTGTTCTCTTTTGGCTATATACCAAAACTACAATGAAGTTGTTGTTAGCTTTGCCAGCAGTAAGAGCAAATCGCATAGTCTATCATTAGTATGGTATTTCGTATTATTTTAAGGAGAGGTAAAGTTACTGCTTAGCAACTGGGTCTGGTCAGGTCTGGGGGATCTTTTTGCTTGTTTGTTTTTGACTCAAAACAAAACAAAAACAAAAAGCACCACTGTGAAATACAGTCATGCCGTTGGATTTAGAAGTGCCTGAGGAATACTTAACCTTTAATTGGCTTTTCAGTAGGGTCCGACAGCACTTTAGTTTTTTTGGGGGGCGGGGTGGTGGGGAAGAGGCATAATCTTTTGTGTTTTTTTAGCAGGATTTTCCACTAATGGAAAACTAGTCATCAGTGATTGGACAGGAAATAGGTGATAATTTTGAATTTCACGTGAGAATTTTGCTTTAAGAAATAGTCCGTTTATTTTTCATAAGTTTGAGACTTGATGGAGATTTGGTTTTGCATTTTAAGTTGTATGGAATGCAACAGTATCATAGAAGTAATAGAAATATCTTACTGCAATCTGATATATGTGTCTCCCTTGATAGACATCTGCAATGTAGCTTATTTATCTTTCATGAATCAAACTGTTTTTTTGATAGACTTTAAGAAAAACATGGACATGTTTTGAGGTATTAGAAATTCTCTAGTGATAAGTAAAGTCCATCATTGATAATTTTGATTTTCTTTTAAAAAAATAAATCAGGAGAATGAACAGATGTTTAGCTATAATCCTTTTCTCTTTTTTTCTTTGTAAATTATGATTAGGTAATAGACCCTTTTCAGTGTTGCTGCTGGTTATTCACAGAAGCAGCCAGCATGTTGCTGTCTGGCATCCTACATCCAGATGCTCTTATCCTTCTGTACGTGATCTTTTTGACAGGAGCAGGAACAGTCCCTGTTTTGAGGCCCCCAAGTCCCTGTTTCAAGGTTCATCCAAAAAACAGGCCTGAGTAAATTGTGCTGTGGTCCAGTCCATTTGCATTTCTTGAAAAATATACTTCTATTTAGAGTAAAATGATTACGTTCTTCATCTGTCTGAGCTCTGTCTTATACTCAAGCTTAAAACAACGTTTCTTTGCTATGATTAGGATTTTTCAGACTACTTAGTCTACTTCTGTTTTATCAGAACAATTTGTTGCTAGCAATGGATTGATTTCATCTAGAACATCCAAGCAGGGCTGTATTCCCAGAATACTTGTTAGTTACAATGACACACAAGTGATTTAGAAATTAAAAGGCAATGTTCTGGAAAGGAAATGAGGATCTGTCAGTGGGAAATAGCCCCGCATTTTGTAATTAAAATGAGTGGCTTATTTTATGGATTGCATAAACTGTATTATAGGAGGAGACAAAGCATGGAGTATGTGAACTGTTGCCATGTTGAAGAAACACTGCCAACTGTGGAATATTAAAGATTCTATGTATCAGAAAGGAAAAAGGTAAAATTAATGCAAACTTAATTCTGTGCTGTCTAATGCTGCAAGCCTGGTAATGCTAGCTTAGTCAGACTCTAGCAGGCATTAACAGTTCAAATAAATTGTTGATAAAACAACTTAGAAAGAGTTGAAAACTGAATTGCAAGTGAGAATATAGCCAAACCTGATGACTTTGTGTGTTACCAGCCTTGATATGGATGGTTTCCTAATGTAGGCCTTCCTGGGAGACTGATTTTTTTATTTTTATTTTTTCCAGAAGTGATAGAAGGTAGAAGCTATGATGGAAACTGGATTCCAAATGTGTTCATGTATCTGCTATTACTGCTCTTTTTCATTAATACTGATTATTTTTGTGCATGTGTTGTGTGCATCTTCCCTACCCTGAAATAGGTGTACTTAGAGGTACTGAGTAGTGCTCAGTGTATCTGCCAAGTGATTTTTTTCAAGGACATTATGCTGGGATTAATGCAACCAGCCGAGAGTGGGGCCTGGATGTGCTACCTGTACCATAGCTGTGCTCTGCATGCTGTGTACTGCAATTCTGTATGAAAATGTCTGTCCTCGCTCGTTTAGAAAGGTGAGGAATTCTCCCTTTTAATTAAACCACAAACATTTTGGTAGGACATGAGAAGATGAAGGAGCAAATAAAAGTTGCAAATACAGCTGAACTTGGACAAGGAGACCTCTCATCAGAACTGTCAGTAGATATCGCATGATCCCTGAAGAGCTAAATGCCTTTGTAGGGTACTCAGAAACATGATTCAATGGACTATATTAAAATCAATTTTCCAAATTTTATGAAAGTGGCCCTGCATGACAGGAGTGGTCTGTCCAGATGTCCAAATGCAAACTTGCAATTAGCAATTAATTGGATGTTTTGAAGCTTGGACAAGACTTGGAGCTTTTATCAGACTTCTTGAAGAAAGTAAATAAAATTCACAACCTGTAGGTGCAGGGATTGCTGTCAGAGAATCAGTGTAAGTTGTTCTGTGCTCAAAGGCCTGAAATTCACTTCAGTCAGCATCTGCTCTGGGAGGTCTTGTTTATTGCGTGTACCCTTTTAGTGTAAGGTATGAAGTGGGAATTTGGAGTCAACATGGACCTACTATATATCAAGTGTAACGATTTTGCAGCATATCTAACATGCTTTTATTAAGGGAGAGGAGAATATTATGTTATTTGTTGAGGGTGCGCTTTTATTTGTTCACTTCTATTAAAAGTTCGCTTTTTAACTGATTATAAGTTTTAAATAAGCTAATGCAAAAGTGTATTTATTGTAGATGGGAGAATGCTGTCTTTAAGAATGTATTATTAACCTATCATTCTACTCAGGTTATCGTATCTAAACAAAGGAAGACATAGACAATTTAAAAAGATTTGTGACTAGGTGGCTGCAGTAGCTGAAGCATCTGAAACTTGCTCATTCAGCATATGTATTTGGAACTGAGATTATATAGAAAAATACTTGTTTCTCCTGTGATAAGGAAACGGGAGGAACCATTGGTTCTTGCTGCCAGGCAAGCCAATGAAGAGGAAGATTTGATTCTTCATGCAAACTGTCTAAGGCTTGTCAGAGAGTGTTTTTTAATATTGTTTTGGAATGTTTCTTTTAGGACATGGAAGCATGGCTATCATTTTAGTAATGCTAGGTGACCTTGTCTTTTTTTTTCAAACTCAGTGATGGAAAAATAATCTAAATAAAGGCACTTTATAAGAGAATCGAACCTGAAAATCATAGTGTGGCAATTTGTGCTTCATCGGAATCCGGAAAAACTTTGAAAGTCGCAATATTTTCAGCAATAACTGATGTCATAGATGAGGAACATAAAATAAGTGTTTTCACCAGTTACATGAAGAATTCTCTTTGTTTTGCTCAAGATGTTTGAATCTTTAATAAATTATCACTGTGAAAAGTACAGTTACAAGACTTCTGATTTTTGGAATAGGAATTATTGTGCAAAAATGTTTAAACATAAGTAGGATCATTGTGCTAAAAATAGAAAAAAGTATATCATTTAAAAATGTTTTTTAAAATAATATTTTATCATTGCTGTAAGTTTACATAACCTATAGAAGAAGAGCTGACAATTGTGGGTAATTCATTTTGTTCAATAGTATTTTCTCACTTGGATGCAAAGATTTTCAGAATCAGTGATATTTAGACAAAAAAGATAAAGAACTGTATAACTTTATGTAATGGAACAAACTTCTGGGATTGTTTTACTGAGATTCCTAACAGTTTTAAAGAACTTCCAAACTCTGACTTTTGGACGAGTAACAGGGATTCTGTTAAAGGTTAAAAAAGGTTTTGTGAAGTTTCTGCTGCAAGTCCTAGAAGGAAGAGGCCTTTCTTTTAGACCTGTGTTCCAAATAAAGAGACTATTTTCCTTCAGCTTAATGTTTTAGAAGGTCCTATATTCTGCTTTTATTTAGGGAATGATGATAACATCAGAATAACTGATTATTATCTATGCAGAGAATGGGAATAGTTTTGAGTGTATTAATCTAAAATATGTTATCACTGAAATCATTTCAAATGTGGAATATTTATTAGAGATCTTGTATGGGATTATGCATGTGATACTTCAGAGGCCACTCCAAGTTGCGGGTTAAAAACTTAAAATCTTCACATTATGAGAAGACTTGCCACAAAAAAGGCCACATGTATTATTACCCTCATGAAAGGCAATGTATAGCCAGACTGTATTATTAAGTGTAGGTAGCAGGTCCAAGAAAGTTATTTGAATTTTCGCTGTTGTGATATGGGTTGTGTTCTGTACATAGTCACTAATATTTTTGAATTTAAAGTTTTCACATGGAAAATACAGACTAGTCTTCATAAGACGAAGACATTCTTTTTTTTTCATTGAGGAAGCTGTACAATTTTAGATGTTGTAGTTTTTGAATTTAAATCACAGTTGTCAACTACTGATTCTAGATAAATGTATAAGAAGTGTTTAAAAATTTACTGTGTACTTTTTATGATATAGCTGTTGATATAATTGCTGTTGATTGTAAAATAATTACACTTATAGTCACCAATACCTATAATTTCCAGTCTAGCATGGGAATAGAAACATGCATGATTTCTTAACTGTTTTGTAGTTGTTCACTGGCATCTTGTTGTTACACTGACATTTCTTTTATTCAGTCTGGAGTTGACTGTTCATGCTAAATTTGGTTATCAATTTAAGTAATGTCTTTGTTGATGTAATTTTATAAATAAGCTTTACTGAACAAGTGTATGCAGGCAAGTTTGGTCTGTAATTATTTGAACATTTAGAAGCTGGGAGTCCCAAAGGTGAAGCAAATGTTTATGTAAAACCAAATCTCTGTACAAAATTCCTTTTTTTTTTTTTTGGTGTGTGTGTGTGTGTGTGTGTTCAGCTGAGGACTGTTGTCTCCCTGACAAAGATTTTCTAGATTCTGTTGGTGGTGTGTAGGCTTATACATTCAGTTGACTTATGTAAAGACGACAAAAACTTAACAGTTCTGTAGAAGAGTCGTTAGTTAAGCTTCACAGTAACAGATAAGTCAGTATTGATTTTGATTTTAGTATTCTAGGTTTTTTAATAGCTCTCTCTAACTGTATTAAATCTTACTAAACACATTGTTTTTAGCATGACATTTTCTATTGGAAAAAATGAGTCTAAAAGTTGATCTAAATTAAATACTTTAGAAGAATGACTTGTGAAATAGTATCTTCCCTTTCCAAAAAGCTCTTCATATGCAGAACTACTTATTTGTAATCTATGAAAATGTTTAATATGATACAGCATTAGAAAAAAAAATGAATTGTAATTCCTAAGACTAATTGTTCATTTTGTATATGCAGCTAAATGGCAAATCAGTGTGTTAGCAAAACTTGCAGTTATGGCGCAATGAGTCGGCTGTAGTGGCATATTGTCCTGTTTTTACTTAACTGCTATTTAGAATTTAACTCTAGCACTTTCAAAATGTAGTATTCCAGTAGATTTCTGGCTAATATTAGGCTTTGAGAATGTTATTTCTGTCTCTTTCATTGTCTTTCCTTTTTCATTTACAGTGTCATGTGCACATGCTCATTAGCATGCAAATGTACACCTGCACTGCATCTTTGGAGCTTCCAGGTAGCAAGAGGACTCTATGCTAATTAGGTGTGGTTATTAGGAGATTGCCATTAGATACTGAAAGCTGTGACTAACAGGTGATGAATACTTTCCGACATTGAATTCATAGGTTTAGCGTGTATGTGCATGCAATATTTAAATAATTGCATTTTTAAAACTCTTGAAGTTATGCCATCAGTTGTGCTTAAAGGTAGTGTGTGCACTATGCAGGGTATTCATATAAAATGAACCTAATTAGGTTTTAACGTGGATTAGTTACATACTATATCCTTGTTATTCAAATTATCTCCTACTGTTATTCAAAATTAATTCAATTTTTATGTGAGTTAAGCTAAGGCCACAGAAGACTACTGAAGTTCTTAATAGGACTGTTCACACAGGGGTTTAATGTGAATCACATTACATTCATTTCCACCTCTGTTTTTGGATACTTCTTCCTAAGGAATGAAGCCATGTTCTCTGATGTCTCTGAGCAGAAGACAGAAAAGTCCAAGATGACGTGTATATAATTTGCAAGTTCATGAGATTCATAGCTAGTTTAGAGAATGTTACTGTAGAGTAATAGAGCCCAGAATTTTTACTTTCTTTTTAATAAATAAATAAATAAATCATGTACGTGATGACATACTTCTTTGCCCCTCTTAAAGAAATGCTACTGCATATATGAAGCTTAGAAACGGATGCAGGAGGATTTTCCCCCAGGTTTTGTTAAATTAGGATCAGCCAATCAGAGAAGCAGATATCAAGACATGCACCTTACGAGACTATTCAAATTTCAGCTTAGTTTTGTTTGAAAATGAATTTTCTTTTCATGAAACACTTACTATTTGTCTTGCTTTTAATTCTGGGTCTACATTATTTCTTACCTTCCTGAGGTGGGTTTCTAGTCTAGTTTCCAAAATTCTTGCATATTTCTTTTCCTGACCTTTTTAATTTTCATTTGTCTTTCCAACATCACCTTAGATGGAAATTCCAGCTCGCGCTCTCAAACTTCTAGAAAGAATTATGTAAGTACTGAGTGCTTAGAGAAGTCAGTCATAGCTATTTTAGTTTAAGATCACAGAAAGACAAAGCTCGTAGGCAGAGGTAATTTATTAAATCAACTGATAAAGCTGAGTAAAATGAGCAATATTTAAGTTGTACAATCCCTCATGTGTAAAAATTATAATGTAAATTAAGATCCTTGTATGCACAAACTAGTAAGCCTGGTATCTGTTGACTTGTCTCTTTCTATGCATATTAAAATCTGTTAAAAACCTTCTTAAAAAAGGCATGAGGAAGCTCATCATAATAAAGTAAATATCATTTTTTTACTTGTCATAAAGTAGCACTTCAAAAAAACTTTTTTTTTCCAGAAAGTTACTATAATTTTGTAACTCCTTTTCTCTTTAGTACTAAGCACTTTAAATATCACTCATATCTCACTGAAGTGAAAAGAAAGCAGTGTCTTTCAGTAGCATCCATCTACTCAGGTGGATAGGAACCTCAGGAGGACATCTAGTCCAGACTCTTGCTCAGTGCTAGGTCAGGTGTGAGGTCCAACCTAGCTACTCAGGGCTTGCAAATGTCTGAAGATAAGAGATTGCACGTCTGTGGGCTGCCTATTCCATGACTTGACTGCTGTAATAGCGAGGAAGCTTTTTGTATATATTCAGTCTACAGCTCGTGTGTTAATTTGAACCTCTTGTCTGTCATCCTTCCATTATACAACACTGAAAAACCTGTCTCTGTCTTCTTGATGATGATCTCTTCAGTACTGGAAGGCTGCTTTTAGATGCTACCTGATGCTTTTGCTCTTCCAAGCTGTGCAAGACTAGTTCCCTCAGCTTCTCCACAAAGGGCAGGCAATCCATCCCTTTAAGCATTTTGGTGGCCCTCTGTTGAACTTCCCACAGTTTATTTCTCTCTTGTTTTGGGGGGTTCCAAAAATGACCTTAGTATTTTACGGGCACAGTAGATGTGGTTCAATGAGTGCTGAGCAGAGGGGGATAAATAATCACTTTCCCATATCACTTACCTCTGTTCCTGCAATACGTGGCTATTTATAAATATTCCACTCAATTAAAATAGTAAATTTGCTATTTCCTAGATATGAAGTCCTGCGCTCCTGGGAAGTTCTGAATACAATGAGAGCTTTCTGCTGATGGAACAATCTTATAAATACTCATGGAATTTTCACCTTCGGTTTTCAAAATAATGTAATTATGAGCCTCATGAGAGCAGCAATATCTAGGTACCAGGGAATAGATTAATTATAGACTTTTAATTGATACCCACTGGGATATAGAGGCCAGTTTTGAAGCTGAGGAGCAAGTGGACTTTTCACAATCATTTTTATCATGTTACATGGATATTTCCGTACTGTCTTTGATTACTTGCACCTGCTTCTGACAAAGACATCAAAGCTTACAAATCACATGCTGTATTTGAAATGAGTATATTTGGAGAACATAGAGTGCTTTACAAATTACAAGAAAACTCATGTTTAAGAATTTTCCACTCATATAACTGCAGACGCGTAGAAGTCCTGTTACTAATGTATATATTGCCACACAGCTGCAAATATGTTGTGTTTTAATTTGAAATTTTGCAAGTGGCAAAATTATGATCACACACGTGACCTTAAGCTTTAATTTAAACGTGTGTAATGGTTTTTGGTTATTAATGCAAGCTTCAAGGAGGATATTAATTGCAAAGGCAATTTTGTTTCAAGATAATCTATTTCTTGGTCATAAAATAAACTATTTTGGCAAAGGTATAAAGCAAATGTTTAAAAATAAAACATAGTTTAGCCATTCTTCAGCTACTTATTGTCTTACATAAGTCTGCTATAAAAAGTAAATTTGGGGGGATATTCTAATTTTAACAATGGGAGTGTTCAAATTTTCTTGCAATACATGTGAACGTGCATATATAGACACAGGTCTAGCACTTTCATTTTCTTTCTTTAGTATTCTTTTGACTGTTGTACATTATTTGTTTTTTTTTTTTAAGATGTATGTTTTTAGGGTGGTGAATAGTTCTGTGCAGTTATATGCTTAGCAGTAACCTTTACTCATAATGTGATATTGTCTGTATGTCTTATTTTGTTCAGCTTTCTCTGGCACTGATGAAGCCTAAGGCTGCTGTTTCTTTGAATTGCTGATAATTTTTTATCTGATTAACTGACACATTTAGTTGAAATCAGACACAGCCCTTAGGCTGGGCATGGATTTAATTTAAAAAGTATCAAAGGTTTGCACTGTGTGCTGTTTAATCATCATGTTTATCAGGCAAAGAAAAATTACCGGAAGGACCATAGGGAGAGGGTTATCTTAAGGAGCAGTAACTTGGGAAATTGATAATAACTCTGAGGTAATTTACTGCTAACTTTTACATTCATTAATATAACATTTCCCACTAATAATTACAGTGCATGTAATTTACTAATTAAATTGAAAACATTAGCACTAATTTTCTTTTTGCTGAACTCTGAGAGGGTCAGGTAAAGACATTAAAATGTGAAATTAAAGAAAATCTCTGTACTAATACCACTGCAATGAATATTTTACTTGCTACTGGAATACTTCTACCAGTCTTGTGTGCTACAATTCATGTGTAGACATTTCCTCAAATTACTATCGCTATCCTTAATTGAATTTCAGTTAGTGAAAAGAAAAATAAAATCAAAAATGAAATCGGTGTGCTAGCATAGATTACTTATACATTTCTGTTTTATTTAACTTCAATTGTGAACTAGTGTATCAATATTATACATAGGCCTAACAGCTTGACAATAAGCATACTTATGGCACTTATGCTTTGGAGCTTTCACAGAATTGTTTATTTTTATATATATAATATTTTTTTGCTGATAGAAAATATAGCTACAAGTAATTTATGATATGCAAATAGCAGTAATTTTGACTTATGTTATTCATTAAACTGTTTAAAAATATATGTAACTTCAAAACTATGAAGCTTTAAATATAAATTGTGCATTTTAGTACACTTACAGTTGCAAAGATCTATTTGTTTTAACACGATTGTTCATGAAGATTATTATTCATGAATGTTATAAATAGGAATAAATTAATGTCTATAACAAGAAATGTAATAGTAATGTAACTTCATTTATAGATAAACAGCTAATAATCTTTTGTATATAAAAGTGAGCTATACTGCTGATAACAAAGTAATTTGATTATTTTTTAAACTTTATTTTGTATCTGCTTTTTAAAATGTGTAATTTTTGTAGTTTTGATGAAGAAATACAATTTTAAGTCATGGAAAATAAACAGTCATTAGCATGTACTTACGTATTTGTATTTCTGTTTATTTAGTGCCTGGTTTTGTGTATACATTACATACTTAGTGATACAATGGCTTGTAACACAGTGAATTGTGCTGAATATAAATCCTCTCTGTGGTACCCAAATATTTCAGAGAAGCAGTGATTTGTTTTACTTTCAACTAATATATTGTATTAGTGAGGTATTAGTAAAGTATTGCAAGTATCTCTTGAAGTAACAGAGCAATATGTTTTCTTTGGAAAGAAAAAAAAAAGTCCATATTAATTTTTCTTGAGCATTTTCCTGTTCTGTTACCTTTGTGATACAGCACCTAACAGCTTTCTTCCAGAATTTACCCAAATTTGCTTCCTTGATAATCCTTGATATTTAGCCTGCAGATGTCAGCCTGCTCTATCCATGCTTTGTTTTGTGAACATGTTTGAATGGTATCAATCCTGATCAGATTACATATTAAAAGGTGAAGTGTAGTACCTGATATATGGCACTGTTAAATCTGGGATTTATTCTGTGCTAACTACAATCAGCTTTGGAGAAAATTGTATCTGTTTGCAAATTGTTCAATAACTCTTTCATTGCCAAGCAGTGAATCCAGTGAAGAACTAGTTCTGTACAAGTGCTCTTTCCAATGCCTGAAGTGCTGAGCTAAGTATGCTGTGCAGCAAGGATCTATTGTAAACTTTGTCCAGTTGAGGAATTTATGATGATTGTCACACTGTAGTATTACCACATCCTTCTTTCTTTCAAATCTTTTCTTGAGTTTGTGCCATTCCAGCCTTGGTTTGTTGAAACACACAGAATAAGAGGATTGAATTTATTCAATTTTGTGGGATGTATATATATTAACTAGTTCTCCCATTTCAAAGCATTTATTAAATATATAGTGTTAAGTTTACCAGTATTAGCTTGTTTCCCCTTGTGGTACCCACCATCTGGATAGTGATGGAAGTTTATATTTGCAGAAAAACTAAATGAAAAGTGATGGTGGTGAATAGCTCCCTTTCAAAAGTCTTTAAACTTGAGTGCTAACCAGAACTGAAATATGTCTTGAAATACTGCTAATTCAAAAGATCATTAAAAACTTATGTATTATTAAAGTAAATAAACTAGAATAATTACAGAATATATAGTATATGAATATTTAACTAAGTTTTAATATAGCTTGCCATACGAGCAGACAATGACAATCTTCTGTTTTGTTACAAACTTCAAAATGCACCGTATACATGTGTGTATATATACATATTCATTTTTATGTGTATATTCATATATATGCACATCCACCCTTAAATTTATCATAGCTATGTATAACTAGGGGAAGGGGGAACCATGAAATCTGTGTTAACTACTCTGTATTTGAGTTTGATGTTTGGGTCATAGTTTCAGCATAGTTTCAGCATAGAAGTTCAGTGACAGTAAATATTAACATGCATTATAATGGCTTTTTTGACTCCTTTACAATAGGTGACTGTAACGGTTAACATGAATTATAATGGCTTTTTTGACTCCTTTAAAACTTTACTTTTTTTTTTTTTACAAATTTTAATTTGCATGAGATTTCTTACTGAATATCTTTGCTGTATATATTTTGTAAGAATTTGAAAAATTGAATGAATTTTTAAAAATACCATATTTATTACTCTGAGCTAGATAAAAATATATTGGGCAACTCAGTTCCCATCTAAAAGGATGAAAAGGAAGATTTCCTAAATCCGCATCTTTAGGAAAACATAAAGTCACACAGGTACTCCTTTCACCAGGTTTGTTTACTATGAGGATCACATCTTTCTTGGAAGTTTATGATATAGTTACTGTCCTCTTACATCTTTGATAGCACCTTCCACCTCTGAGACGTCTTCCCATTCCTAGGGAAGAAAGAGGATACATAATAGAAACTGTTGTGGGAACAACAGATTTGTAATGCACTGTAATAAATATTAAAATTATAACAGTAAACATTACCTTTGGTGAGGAAAGAGAAGTGTATGTGTTATATGGAAAATTATATATGATATGTATTTATGTAGCCATGGAGGTTAATCTAGCTGTGAGGCAACGTACAACCCTGTGTTTGTATCAGATATTTCAAAAAGATTACATACTTTATGGCATAGTTTGCCTCTGGTAACTTAACAGTGAACAATGGAAGTTGTGACTTAAATGGTATGTAGTGACTGGTTTTCCAGAATATCTGAACACACATGGGTTTTTTGTTTGTTTTTATCAAGAAATAGATGCAAAATTCTGTATGATGAGTACAGTATGAGTCTGCATTTGATTGAGAACTTGTATAGGAATTTTCCTCAAGTGTCTGGAAAATATATACTGAAAGTACTTTCCTAAAGATTATTCTCCATCCAGCCATTATGACTGAACACTTAATTTAAATTATGTATAATTTATTTTTGAAAGAAATAGTCAGGAAAGCCCTGAGTATTTCAATTGAATCTATTAGCAAAAACAACAAAACCCAATACACTTCTATTATGTATAAGAATTGGTGGCAATACAAATGGTTGCTGGCAACACTTGTACATTTACCTGTTCAAAATCACAGTAAGAATAAAAGTTCAGAGTAACTTTAAATTGTACTATAAGGCAGTTTCCTTCACAGTATAAGGATACTTCAGACAACAGACTGATGCAATAAAATAAAACGTTACTGTTAAGCAGTGGCAGTGTTGTGAATCTACTTAATTGGTGAGCTCCAAGCTCTTGTGCTTCTAAAAATTATTGCTGCTGCTAAAACTCAACAAAACTTTTAAAATATGTTCATTAAAATCGTATTTTTAAATTGTTACTTTTCTGCTGAGTCCTTAAACATAAATAATTTCAAAGTGTGGTCACTTCTGTTTATTTACTGTGAGATTATAAGATCTCAGAGCTCAGTTCTGTGAGAGACTACCATTTGCCAAAGGTAGTCACTCCCCCAGTCCAAAAAAAACCAAACAAACGAACAAAAAAAAAAAAAAGAAAAAAACCACCAAAACTTAGAGCTATAAAAGACAGGAAATCCAGGGCTACTGCAGGCACTGTTTGCATTGCTACATTCTTTTTCTTCTTTTTCAAAAAGTTTAACTGTCTTAGTCTTTGCATTTGTGGCAGGGAAAAGTCTCTCTTTTATAGAGTACATTTGAAATGTAGTTGCTTTTAGTTCTCAATTATTAACAGACCATTTTTTTCTGTAAGAAGTTCTACTAATGAGGTATATTATATATACATCTCCTTCTTACCAAGACTTTTGAAAAACTACTTTTTAAACAAATCGTCTCTACACTTTATCATGAATAGTATGTCCAATAAATTATTTTTCACCAATTCTTTCTGAAATACGTCACTGTTATAATCCTTAATGCATTTTTAGGGCTGATCTTGAGGATGGACCTACAATCAGTAAAGTACTGAAATATTGAAGTTAAGTGACGTGACTTGATTCCTTTGATTCCTGTTATTCTTCCAGTAGGTGGTAGTGCTAATTGCAGCTGTGATGTTACCCTGAGAGTAGGCATTTGCATGGATTAGAAGAGTGCTTGTCTTTGCATCACAATTAAGTATATAAGAAAATGTATGTTCTGTCTTTATCTTCCAACTATAAAAAATGGGGGGGGGGCACTATCAAGTAAACACAGAGCTGCATATCTATAACATGAAATATGTAATACATAAATATAGTTAAATAGGGTTATTATGACCATGAAAGATTTTTTTACCTGGTGAAGTCCTGTAAATCAGAGTATACAGAACTTAGTATTAAAATCTTACTGAACTGTCATACTGTTAAGCATGTCTTGAATGTTATGATAGATTCAGCCATAAAGGTCAACTCAAACAAGCAGTCATAAAATTTTGTATTTTACTGTTACTATATGTGTATAAGGTCTTAATAGAATGTAAAATACTTGGAATTATATCAGACTTTGATACTTCCTGTTGCATATGGTTCTTTGCAAGAACAAGTTGATTGGTGTGGCAAGGGACTCCGGGGCGGGGGGGGAGATTGGATTAGTCAACTCTGTTTAGTAGATTGTAAAACTAATATATTCACCTGCTGTTTGTAATGGAAGAAAAAAAAAAAAACACATCTGGAAATATCAGTAAGTAGACAATCTGAATAACTCTTCGTTTTGCCTTTTCCCCCAGCTTTTGCCAGTGTTTGTCATCATCATTGAGCCCAATGTGTTCTATGAAGTAATAAATATTTACTGATTTTATAGATTACTGTAGCTATAATGCCTGCAGTAGATGCCATATTGGTGGCAGTGCAGAAAACCTGCATACTTCTCACAGTGTCTGATATATTAGATGTGCTATATCATTTGTATTTTTATGCTGCCTTCCATGAAGTGGTATTAATGAAAAGGCATTTCAGTATTCAGTGGCTGTAAGACTGGGAGGCTGCTTTGGGTTGATTGTATAGGGGTACTTTGCAGGTTGTGCTTTTGTTTTGTGTTTCCCTGGATCATTTGCTAACTGTTTTACCTTTCCCTTCCCACCAGCCCTAAGTCTCTAGCCTTAGATCACAGAAAAACAGATGCTTTTCCACAGTGGTATTGTTTGTTTGTTTGTGGTTGTTTTTTTTTTTTTTTTTTGGGGGGGGTCTCCTACTCTTCTTTCTGTAGGAAGACACTTCTCTCCCTGTACAGGTGTTCAGTTTTCATATATATATATATATATACATCCATATGTATATACACTATCTCTGATAGTCTGGATGTACTCTACAGGAGTCGTCCCAGGTTTGTTTGCAGTAGTAAGATAGAGCTGCTGGTGTGCATGTGAACAGCCAAGTACTAACCTACTATCAATTGGTATTTCAAGGATTGGTGTTGGTGCACACTTTGGTCCCCAGAAGACATTTTACAAACCAATCCATATAAACAGACTTTGTGCAAGTTACTAATGTTATGAGGTGTGAGGGCAATTGACATCTTTAGTGTGATCCACTTTAAAGGCTCTTGCCTAAGTTTTGGCTGAATATGGAGTGATGAGGTTAATGACCCAAGGGTCATTAAATGTTGAAACTGTAGCTGCAAACAGTTTGTTTACTTTTCAGCTTTTTATCTGTCCTGATTTAAGAATGGCATTGGTTCTTTATGTATTGTATGCTGTCAGATAGGAAGAAGTAGATCCAAAAGACGTACTGTTTCCATCTTTTGAATTTTCCATTTCACTGAGAAAATATACGATTGGTTATTTCTTTGTTGATAGCTTGTTTAGTAAAATAGAAAGTACTATAACTATTGCTTTCCTTATTCGTTTAGAGTTGTGAAGAACTCAAGATAGAGCTAAATATAAACTCAGTTCAAGAGCTAGTGTTTGTATTCTTACGGTTTGTAGGAAAAAACAGCAGATTGAACTCTTGAAAAAGAGCAGTTCTGTGTTGAATAGTGTGGAACATAAGCAGTTTTTTGATTCCTGTTGTGATTCTTCATTTCTGCCATACAGCAAACCTACATATAAAAAGATCTTTTCTCCATTAGATTATCAAACAAGTTAATCCAATAATTCCAAAACAGATTGTTTAATATTCTTTTGGACACCTTTATTCAGAATGGCTTTATTCACTGGCCTTAATATTTAAAACACTTAAAAGCTAACTGTGAATTTAAATGAACCTAATTAGTAATTCAGATTAATTTTCCTGAGGGTGCTAGTACTGACAAATGTTTGCAAATGAAAGAAAAAAAAAAAAGATTTTTCGTGGAAGTAAGTTGACATTGTGTAGAGTGTTCAGAACACTTCTTTGATATATCGTCATGACCCTGCTTGACTCTGGAGAAAGGCTATTGGATTTTGTAGACCTGGCCTTCACTGTAAAACAACTTTGTAGCGAATTGCAGTTCATTAATTTTAAGGCTCTAAAGATCCTGTGTATAGGAGAAATAGCATACTCTTTCATCAGGGAACTGCTTCCTGATTAAACCTGAGTGGGAGAAGGCATTCTTTATCTTTCTTGGCAGGTGGCGTTGATGAGGAGTAGGGAATCCACCAAAATCAGAGGAGTGGTCCATTTTATTGGTGCTCAGTAACAGAACCAGATAGTTGATTACAATTGATCACAGAATAGTTGATTTTGGAAGGGACCTCTGGAGGTCATCTAGTCCAAACCACAGCTCAAGCCTAGAACAGATTGCCTAGGCCCATGTCCAGGTGGCTTTTGAAGATCTCCAAGGAGGGAAACTCCTCAGCCTCTCTGGACAACCTGTGCCAGTGCTCCATCACTCACACAGTAGTAACGAACTGATTCCTGATATTCAGACAGAACCCCTTGTGATCCAGTTTGTGCCATTGTCTCTTGTCCTGTCACTGGGCACCACTGAAAAGAGCCTGGCCCTGTCCTGTTTGTATCTTCCCTTCAGGTATTTATAGACACTGATAAGATCCCTCTGAGCCTTCTCTTCTGCAGGCTCTCAGCCCAGCCCTTTCAGCCTCTCCTCATAGGAGAGATGCTACAGTCCTTTCATCATCTTGGTGACCTTGCACTGGGCTCTCTCCAGTATGTCCATGTCTCTCTTATACTGGGGAGCCCAGCACTGGACACAGCACTCATTGTGCAGCCTCACTGATGCTGAGTAGAGGGGAAGGATCACCTCTCTTGACCTGCTGCTGATACTTTTCCATTCTATTTACTGCAGGTTAAGGTTGATCCTCCTGCTTTTCAGCCTTTGTTGTTCTGCTGAAGATGCTGGATGACTACATTGATTGCATGTGCTGAGGCAGACTGTAGTGAAGTAAAGCAACAAGACAGGAGTATGGCTATTTTGAGAATTCCATAAAAAGGAATCACAAAAAAGCCAAAATGTGACGGAGCCTTCTGTGACTACTTTTGGGATCTGTCTGAGAAGTATGATTAACTCAGTTTCCTTTCAGCAGAACTGTAACATGAATAACCAGTATTTTTAAAATGTCTGTGCTGAGAAAGGCTGGTAAGGCCTTACCTAGGCTCATCCTAGGTAAGGTGTGGACATCTGTCTGTAGCACTGAGAAGCTACTTTATAAATACTGTAAACATTCTCTTTGTTAGTCATGAAAGATTTAACAGATGCTAAGTTTTGCTGTACCTGTGGAATAGTAAACATAAGCCAAGGACATTAGATATAAGTATAGATTATTTGTGGGTGCTTTAAGTTTTGTTCTTCCTTGAGTGCTGTGGTGTTATTGAATACGTTTACTGATTTCTGCTGCTAGAATAGAATAGTTCTGTTCTCTTTCAGAGAATTACTGTATTAAGTTGAGTGAAATGATCCTGGTCTAGTTTGATGGTTAACAGAAGGCATGATCTACAAATAGGATAATTGTCAGATTTCACCTTGGGAAAGGTAAAAGCAACTAAAGAAGGTTGCATTCAGATCTGGGAGAGAGGAGAGCTGAAGCTCAATTCGAGCTGAGGTGTTTTTTCGCCTGATCAGAAGAAATAGTCGTGAAATGAGGAAGTAGTATTTTTCATGTTCACAGAAACAGATTTGCTGAGTAAGATGATGCTGTAAGTCATTTCTGGAACTGTATTTGAATACTTGAGTTCATGGAATGCTTGCTGACTTCTTAGATAGAAATCTAAACAGATTATCTTCTTCCAGTTGTTTTCCAAAATGGTTGTATATTCACAATCTGTTATATCATTTTTAATAATCTTTCAGTCCTTTGTCCTTCTGAAGTATCTTTGTGTTCTTATTTATGTACCTAGGCTCTTTCTTACACTGTTCATTTTTTAAACTGCTTGCTGGTTTTGACATTCAACTCTTTTTCTTACTAGGGAGTCTTAAATCCTGTCATGTTTCTCAGGAGTTTTCTCCTTGCTCCAAGGGAATGGTTGATTCTCTGTATTTTAACTTCTTACCTTATGGCTTTCATTTATTCTGTCCTTTAGTTGTCTGAATCTATCTGCTGTTCTTTGCTTTATATTTTCCTTGTAATGGCTTTGTGCAGGTAATTCCAAGCACTGTAAAATCCTAGTTTGTGAGTTGTACTTCCAGTCACAATTTACTTGCAAATACATAATAATTTTAACCATAAACCCATTATCAATATTAATTGGGAAATGTATATAGTTTTAATATGAGTGTCTGCTTATTATTATATGACAATATGAAATACGAAAGGAGTCTATGATGAAATGACTGATGGAGATGGTAGATGATGGAGAGCAGTGCATGTTGTCTCTGACTTTATTGAGGATTTTAGGCTATAACATCCTCAGAGAAACTGATGAAGTATGGGTTGGGTGAACAGACAGTGAAGGGAGGGTGCAAAAATGATGGTGCCAGGCTCTTTTCAGTGGTGCACAATGCCAGGGCAAGAGGTATTGGGCACAAACTGGAGCACAGGAGTGCTGAACAGAAAAGAATAAAGTCTACTTCATCTTTTCCACACAAAATACATGGTGGCCTGGAAACATGGGCAGTTTATATATATAAACCATTAATTGTTTTGAAGGACTGCTAATAAAAAACAAACAAACTTTATGTAAGTAGACTTCAAAAAGTGTTTGGGACTAATGCCTTGAATACTGGAAAAGTTCAAAAATGTTTTGGTCTAGATTCTGTCATTAACAGCAGTTCGGGTGATACTTTAGAATATTTTATTTTGGTTGCAATTACTTTTATATTGGTTTATGATGTGAGATCCCGTGCATGGACTGCTTTATGATAATGACGATGATCTCACATAAGCAGAAATACAGGTGATGTTTTTGGACATGTTGGACAACATCTGAACATTGCAACATAGCATATTTTGAAGTAATTGCTAGTATCACTCTTCAAATATGAGTATAGAAGCCTAATATAAAGTTTGATTGTGCTAAGCACTCCTGATCAAAGACTGAGCTTTTGTTTTGGCTGACTCCTGGGTTCAAGCACCCTTTCAGCAGGAGCTAGGGAGAGACCTAAAGAAGTGCTGGGCCTAGGACATGGCTAGCAGTTTGCGTGAAAAGACACCAGAAGCTCTGTTGAGATAGTGTACACTGGGACTCAGCCGTGGTGGAGAGGTACAGCAGGGTACAGTCTCCCGTATCTGCTGGAGAAGCTAAGCCTGGCGTATCACAGACCTCAGCTCAAGCAGAGGTCCTGGAGGGAGGATACAGCTCTCCAGGTCTGGACGTGCAGGGGCGCCTTGCTGCCTCTCACAGTGTTTGAGGGAGTCTCCAGGCCCTCAGCCCCTACCTGTGCAAGCTGGCAGGAGGGGCTGGCAGACTCTGTGCATGCCAGATTGGGAGCTGGTGACTTCTTTGCTGAAGACTGGATGCTTGTGAGGAAGAGCAAGGCTCCTGCTCCACATGCTGGTCTGTACCTACAGGATAGATTTCATGCCTATCATGGACAAGGGGGCTGGGATCAACGTCCAGCAAAGCATTTGAGCCTGCAGAGCCTGAACCATGCAGGAGCATTAGGAGGAAGTCCTGAGTGACAGAAGTGGACGATTCCCAGCTGAAGGGTTTGGAGGCCCCATCTGCCTACCTGACCTGCTGTCAGGGATAGTTTGCTGCTTGAGAAGGACTCTGATCTGGGACGCTGCAGAGAGACTGCTAAAGCTTGTCCAGCCCTTGAGTTATTGCTCTTCTGCAGGGCACCAACGATACTGGCAGAGTGTTTACTCAAGCTGTAGTAATTTTCTGCGTTGCAAACTGCTTTGTGACCAAATAATTCTAGCCAAAATGAGTTTCCTTTTATTTTTATTTTTTATTACATAAAATACAAATAGTACTTAGCTGCCATAATCATTCCAAAAAGAACTTTGAACCTGTGAATGCAACGCAAGTGTAATTGTAGCAGTTCGGATAAACTGCGTATCAGAATTACATGCTGAAAATAGACCTAAGAAAGTTTCATGAATTTTATGAAATTTATTTGAAGAAAATTCTACTTATACAAATGTGTTAACTTTTTAAGAAATCTATTTCTGCATTAGAGAGTTGAGTAAATTGAAATGTCTAAGATTTATCTTTATTCTGAAAAGAGCTTTGAAACGTTATATAGAAGGCTTGAAGAGAAGCAGAAGTAATACTGACTGGATGATAATGATAATACAGGAAGCGGATAATGAACTAGTGACAGATAAGCTAAAATTAATTTTTATTGTTAGTTTAGGTCTGAATACGTGAGAAGCTGAATCCTCTATGACTTGGTATTAAATTTTGTGTTAAATAATATATCCATTAATGACATGTAGTAGTACATAAATGGAACAGTGATAAAATTATCAGATTGCTATAACTAGGAATTTTGATAAAAACCCTGACTCTTAAATTGGAAGTGTAGATGGATATCAATAACTTGAGCATTTGATTAGGCAAATATGACATGAGAATTAATGGAAAAAGAAGAATATTGAGGAAAAAAATGTACCAGAAAGCTATAAAATGTTGTTTTTTTCTCCCTATAATATAATTATGTGTAAAACACCTTCAGCATCATTTTATCGATAATGTGAAGGTGACTTTTCAGTTCAGTACTATGGCAGGCAAAGACTGATTCGATTTTGAAATTCATATGTAGGTATTTAGTTGAAGAACTTGTGGTATGGTCTTTCTGGAAGCTTCATGGGGTTGCTGTCTAACAGAGCAACTCCAGAAGGTGATTACTTTGTTTAGTTATGATCAACCTTGGTTAAAAGAGCAAAACAACTATAACTAGAATGAATTTAAGGAAATAATGTAAATTCAGCATGTTGATTGGGACTCAAGTTACTTAAGAGGCGAAAGCTCATGCTTTTCAATATTTTAAGTATGTGCGTTTTCAAATGTTCATTCTCAATGTGTTCACAAGAAAAAATAATGGTTGGATTAAATAACTGAAATAAAACAGGAATCCAAAGACAATGTCTTGAAAAAACTTACAGCAGAATTTGTAAAAGGTGATGTTAAGTTCTTTGCAAATGTTCTCATTCTGGTGTATTTTGCTCTTGTGCTGTGTATTGTGATAGATGCTAACATTTTAACTAATGCTGATAATTTTATGTTAGTGATATTTATTTGTAGATAGGGGGATAGCTGACATCTCAGTTACAGTGAAGAACTGCAAATAATTTTCAGGATCTCAGGAAAATGCTTAGGCTAAGCTGTTAAATCTGGTATTTTTTAGGTACACCGACCATTTTTTTTGTAGAATGGTACTTGGGTAGAATAGAGTATTCTGCTGGAGTCATAACCATGTTGTAAGTCAGCTATGCTGCTCTCTTCTGTGTAAGATCTGCGTTGCAGCCCATTCAGTTCCGTGTACTGGATACAGGGAAAATGATTTATTCCTAGTTGATTCTTCTAGTAGGTGTACTGAAACTCTGTTGTGTAGGCCAGCATATAGTGTTGTTATTCCTTGTCTTTCAGGACAAAGAAGGAGTGGAGGCTGTATCCGTGGGAGCTATTCTTTCTGACTACCAGAGAGTTCGAGTTGAAGATGTGTAAGAAAATATCTTTATTAACACAGACATTTTGATACCTAATTAACTCAGTTTGCTAATATAAGTGGGTTTTTTTGTTTTTTTTTTTTGTTTGTTTGTTTGTTTTCCCCTGGAACTATGTGTTTTGTATATAGTATTAGTAAAAATCCAGCAGAGAGTATACCAGATTTTTGGATTTTTTATTTTAGCAGGCAGCTAAGCACCACACCACCATTCACTTGCTCTTCCCGCCCCAACAGTGTGACGGTGAGAGAATCAGGGAAAAAAAATAGGTAAAACTTGTGGACTGAGATAAACAAGATAGTTTAACAGGACAGAAAAAGAAGGGAAAATAAGAATAATTGTGATAAAGGACTATACAAAACAAGTGATGCATGATGCATTTACTCTCCGCCTGCTGACCAGTGCCCAACCAGACCCCAAGCAGCAGCTGCCCCTGCCCCAGCCTACTTCCCCACCAGTTTTATCATTCAGTAAGGTGCCATATGGTATGGAATATCACTTTGGCCGGTTTGGATCAGCTGTCCTGGTTCTGTCCTCTTCCAGCTTCTGGTGCATCCCCAGCCTCCTCGCTGGCTGCTTGAGAAGCTGAAAAGTCCTTGACTTGTTGTAAGCACTGTTCTGCAACAACTAAAACATCCGTGCGTTATCAGCATTATTTTCATCCTAAATCCAAAACACAGCACCATAGCAGCTACTAGGAAGAAAATTGTCCCAGCCAAAATCTTGATGCACAAACCATTCCAGTTACTTGGACTCACCTAATTTGTTAGATAATGTTAGGCATCTAAATGAACTACTTCACATGCAGAGTTGCAAAATATTTCTGAATTTCACAACTGAGTGCTCTCAGTTAAAATATATGAAAACAATAGCAAAACTAGTCAGATTACACAGGTGCTAACTATGAATTTAGGTGTCAACATTAAACATCCATTTAAATACAAAATCTTGACACTAATACTAGTCAGAAATCCCATATATTGGACAGTGTCAATTGTCAAATAAATGTATTTTTTGAGTCATTTGACCTAGTCCTATAGTTTTTAAATTTCTTTAATGCTTTTAAATTTTCTAGAATCTAGGCATTACACATTTTATTGCCAACCGATGATACTTGACAATTTGCAAAACAGATAACAATTGATAGTGCAAATGAGTGATTCTCTACTATGATAATCACGTGCTATATTTCAACTGCTAAGTATATGTATCAAAACATAATTAAATTTACATTATCAACTTTTTATTTTGTATCTCAAGCTGCATACATTTTCCCAAATGATTCTTTTCCTTGGGTATGGATCCAAATCACAGGCTTGAGTGTAACAAATTCAACATATTGTACTAATGACATGTGCCACGGTTACCGGAGTGGTAACTTTTGCCCTAGCTGTGTTCATAAAAAGTGATCATTTCCTAAGGTGTTAATGGGTTTGCATCCCTAAAGGTTTTGCATAGTTTTACTGAAGTTCCCAGGCAAATCTGTTTACATCAATGTGTTACATCTTATATAAGTGAACTGTAGTCAGAACAAGATTACGTTGTCTTTTATTTTCTTTACTAATATTAGAGTTTACTATTCCTACATTTCAAGTTATAAATTAAATATTTTAATTGAATTATAGAAGAAAATTACATAATGATAGGAAATCATAGAAACTCATTTTCTTTAAGTTAATCATGCTGTGTAAATGTATGGTGCTTGGCTTTCATCCTCTTTTATTTTGTTTTTAAGATGCAGAAGGCTTAGTCTTCAGCCTTTAGCTTACCTTTGGCGTCGAAAGCAAGAGATACTGCTTAAAGAAATGATATCATCTAACGTTCAAGCCATAATCATAAAAGTAGCGGCTTTTGGTATGTATTCAATATGAGTAATATTTTCTGCTAAAACTTGAGTGGGCAAATCCACTACATAACAAAGAAAAACAGGAACTTTGTTCTATATTTTTGAATAAGAAATGTTAATATGAGCGTGAAGAAAATTAAAACATAAAAAATAAAAAATCACACGGCCGAATAACAGTCATAATGTCTGAATCGGCCTGTATACATTTCATTCTTTTCTCAGAGTAGACAAAGCTGGAAAGTAATTCTTCATAGCCTAGTTATTAAATTCCCTTTTCAGTTTTTTTGTTCTGTTTTAGTTTTGATTCGCAGTGAAGATGCATACATAATTCAGTGATTCACAGTATTGTCATTTATAGATGATGCAGACTGGTGACTATACAATATTATAAAATAACCATGAAAGTTTTAATAGAAATATAACAAGTTAACATCAAAGAAGATGTAATTATATGAGACCAAAACATTTTGTGTAGAAACACTTTGAATTCATGGAGCATATAGCAAACAGCAATAGTTTTTCATTTTCTTCTTTTAAAAAAAAAAAAGTTTACAATGTAGTTTCTTAGTGTAGCAGATTATTAACGTGTTTTCATCATCAGGTAGGTAATATGAGGTTTGTATAACGGAGCAAATGAAAAGATTATCAGCTTGTTTATTGTTGAAAGTTAAGTTCAAGTGAAGTTTTATAGGAAGTATTATTGCACTGCAGAATGGCTAGTATAATGCAAGAGCATTAGTGGCTTTGGTGGCTAAAGCAGTGTGTCTAAAAAAGTGTTGCATAACCTGATGGTTGGCTTACTTGGGCAACTTTCACATTAAATTCCTAATGTCTGTCCATCTTCTTTAAAGGACTGCTTTATAACAAAGTTATTTCTACTGAAATACTGACCAAGACTTGAATTATAATCCATTTACACTTAGGTGTAATCCATTTACACTTAGGTGAATTCTATGATATATTCTATAATAATTCTATAATAATGTTTTAATTTTTTTTAAATCTGCTTCTCTTTAGGTGATATTGCTTCTGACCACTTTTTGCATTATGATTATGATCGCCTTGCTGTATTGTTCTCATAGCATCTATAGATTAGTGGGATTAGAATGATTAGAAATATGGTGTTCCCTCATTCACTTAGAGATAACAAGTGACATAATTTAATAGCATTTGCCTGAATTCATGGAAGGCCAGTTACAAGTACATAGGTGTACATTATGTCACATACAAGTTTGTGTTTTTTTTGTTATATTTTGTTTTTAATTGGAAAAAATAAACGCTTTTTAAAGGAATTAAGTTTTCGGACCAGGTAAAGTATATCTATTTTAGGGGAAAAAAAAAGCTTACATTCCTTATGCTGATGAAGGAAAAAATGGATGTCCACAAGAATATGCAACATGCTTTTTCCAATCAGAATTATTTTTCATTAAATGCAGGTTGTTTTCATCTATTTGTATAACTAAAGGGAACTAACCAGCAAAAACAAACAACAGCCCCAAAATGAAACAAGTAAATACTATTTAAAATATAGGTGAAGTATATTAAAGAAAACATATGATTTAAATAATAGATGCAACTGTTTCACAAGTAGATATCATTGCCTTATCCCTGAAGCAAGATAAGCTTTTCTTTTGTATTCTGCAACCTTAAAAAAAAAAAAAAAAAAAAGCTTAAAATGGACCAGTTAGTGCACAAAGAGTCCTTTGTTGGCTATTCATTTAAGAAGCGAATACCATAAATACTTGTAGATAGCAATTAGATAGAAAATCACTGAGATTTTTTTTTCTTTTTATATTTTTGGCTACAGGTAAAAGAAAGATCTTATCAGAGTCAATTTCTCACCTGCCTCAGGCAAATGTAATTAGATGTAAGCAAATTTAATGGAGCTTGTGTGCTCTGGGGCCATTCTGTAATGCTTTAATAATTGCATGCCTTATTAAAGAGGATTTAAGGTATGAAGGCTGTTTAACATATCAAGTGGCAAAGAAGCTAACATATAGTTTAACTTTTTGCCTTTTAGATGAATAATCAAAGCTAAACTGCAATGAAAATATTTAAAATAACAGATTTAATAGTCTGAAGGATGATACATTAGATGGTACGTCCTACAGATGTTAATGCAAGAAGCAAATCTGTAACTTGAGCTTGACATTCATCAGCGCTGGCATACTTGTACACCTGCCTTGTCCTGTTTTCCATTAACTCAGTGCTAGTATTGGCAAGGTAAAAGCCTGTCATTTTATGTAGAAAACACATAATTATGCAAGTAAATGAGCATTAGTTTAGTACATTTCCCTAAATCCACCATTACAAATTAATACCACAAACTTTGCCAGTGGCAAGAGTTTTCTATCTCAGAGTAGTATGCTTTTCCAGATGGAATACCAATTGCTCTCACTTACATGCAAAAGAAGTATTGTTAGTGGGCCTTCCTCATGTGCCTTCTGTTGATCTATATGTAGATCAGCTTGCTTTCCTTTAGAGTGTATTTCAGAGGCTTTAATGCTGAGAGAAGAACATTCCATGATCTAACAGCAAACCTAAGCAATAAAAAAAGAGTAATTCCTATGAATGTCTGTCTTCCGTGCCACTTTCCTGCTGCAGAAGATGCCTGTGTGATGCATGATACTTTTGTATTTGAAATATATCTCTCTTCAGTGGAAATAACAGAAGGTTAGAATGAGATTACTCAGTAACAGCTAAAGTAGAACCAGTTGTTATTGTCTTTATGTGCATCTGAAATTCCAGTAATACCCATTGCTTCTGTGAGATTGTGCAGTATAGCATAACCATAAGACGTGTTTTTGATATCCTTGTTCTGTGAACACATTTTATGGGTTAAAACAATAATTAACTTGTAGAGTCTACATATAACAGATTCAACTTTTAGGTAACTTTATGTACTACTCTTAATTGTACCAGGTTCTGAAACAAATAGCTTCCACTGCAGCACAAAGCATAATACCTTAAGTAGAAATTAAGAGGAGGAGGGTTTGAGAGGAATCTTAGGGTTCCTCACATCATGGTCTTCACTAAAATTCGAGAATCAAGTTTTACTTAGTTTTACTTGGCTTACATAATTAACTATACCTACATCTTGTTGAAAATTGACACTAAAACTTAAGTGCCATTAGACGTTGAAATGTGACAACTTTCATTTCTGTAAATATAGTTGAAATTTTTTTTGTTACGCTGGTAAGAGTAATTTGTCCTCAACAACTATATTTTCCTTGATGTTTTAAGAGGAATGTTCACCTTCAGTAAGTTTTTATGAGGATAAGTGAACAGTGTTTACTTGAGAAACTGGGGAAAAAAAAAAAAACCTTCAATCAAACTTTCAATCAAAAATCAAACTTCAAAACTTTCAATCAAAATCAGAACATAAATCTATGGCAGTATTTTCAACCTTTTTTTCTTGATATTGTCTTTTTTACTTAATATAAAAGTCTCGTGTTCCACTTCAAATTATGATAAACAAAGCAGCAAAAAACATTTTTCAAATATCTAAAAATTTTTAATGACTGTCATCTCTGTTAGGAATAATGTAATCTTAAACTTTTATTAGAAAAATCATTCCTGAAAAAAGTTAAATTATTATCTTGTATATGTATATGATAACTTTTAATGCATTTTTATTACTGTACCTGTTCAGTTTATATATTTGGCAAATGAAATTAATACCTAGCATGCACTTTTAGAAACGTATTCTTATCAGTCTTTTCCCCCTTTTTCTAATCCTTGTTTCCTGACATGCTACTGCCATTGAACTTTCAAACAATGCTTCGAAAACTTAGTTGCTCCTTTAGAGTATTGGCATTTTTGCCTTAGGCACGTTCCCTAATACATATGTCTGCACCTTCATCATTCATGTTATTGACAATAAAAAGATGCCACACCTGTTTGTTCACCAGACATTGAATGAAAGGGCTTGAAATTATGAAACCACAAAACCACAGGAGTCATTTTAGCTCAGGTCCTTTTTACTTTTTACTTTTTTTTTTTTTTTTTTCATGAGGGAAAGACTTTAAGTGAAAAGTTTTGGAAATAATAAGGAAAGAAAATATTCTTTGCATTTGGAATGTTACATGCCCTGATATTTGTATATGAATGACAGATACTTTGATAACAATGTAAGATGAGGCTCTCAGAAAGAGCTTTTAATACATGAGCAGAAAGAAATGTTTTAAAATCATATGTTAAAGAAGAGATGAGTCTGTGACCATTTGCATGAATGGATCTAGAAATAAGAGATAAAATATGATTCCTTCTTTGCCATCTCTTAAGCCTGTAGGCTGGAGATTGGCAAGACTGCGGAGAGTGTCGATATTTTCAGTAGTAAAAGATAACAGGAGTTAGAAGGCAGAGTAGGAAAGTGAATGTGCCTGAAAACACAAAGTAATTGAGAGTTGACTTTGAGTGCATTGCATTCTTAAGGAGATGTCAGAGACAGAGAAAATTGAAGAGAGACAGCTTTAGAGTGGAAGGATCACTTTGCAATTTGAGATCAGATCATCTAAAGAAATAGTGAAAAGGCAGAAATGGTCTAAGAATGGACTATTAGGCTTTTAAAGTGAAAAAGAAAAGGAAGTGTGGGTTCTAATGAAGTAGACAGGACAATAGTCAGAACTTCGAGTTGAAAAGTAGTGGAATAAAATGAGCTTAGGAAAAGGTGTCAGAAACAAAAATAAGCTTAACAGAATTAAAAGCAATAGGGAGAGATGGTGTTTTGTTAAAACTCAAGTGTTACTTGCTGCTCTTTGACAGTTTGTAAAATTTAAGTTCTGAATGCACAATTACTATGCAGATTTCTATGCTGAAACAAAGCTTAAGCTCAAACCCTTAAAGGTGTGTGTGTGTGTACTTAGAGCCATAGATAGTTTGTGTTCCAGGCCCCTATGAGTTCTTGTTTTAGGACAAGATTGTTTATTTTTGCTTTGTTATTATTAAGATTGTTTATTTCTGCTTTATTTCTGATTGTTTATTTCTGCTCTGACTTTTACCCTTTTGTGGGTGATGTACTGGCTTGTTCTGTCAGACGTCTCTATTGATCTATTTGTGAGCTGTGACTTTTTTTTAAAGATTTATAACTTGTCTGCATGGGGATGAATGTAATGACATGGACACAAACTTTAGCACTTGCACATGCCACAAAATCAAATTGTAATTCCTTAATCACGCTACTACTGTTCAAAGCACAGAAATATCAAAATCTTCTAACAGAGACAAAAAAGCACACCATTTTTAACCAAACTGAGGTGCTAGAGTGGCCAAACTCTTTGAATGAAATAGATTAATAAACAAAAGATGTCATAGACACTGGATCTAAAATAATTCTACTCAAAACACTTCAGGATTCCAAATTTAAATACTCTTAAAATAGATTTATAATGGGAAAGTCATATGTTTTCAGCTGTATGAAGGCAAAGTGTAATGCCTCTGAAGTCCATTGAAATTCCTGAGAGGAAGTTGGTTGGGGCAGTATTTGTAGTGAGCTGAACCATTTGCTGTATAGGGTCTTGTTTTGAAAGATGAGAGGAAAAATGGATTTGAAAACAACAGTTTAATACTGTTTTTAAACAATTCTTCCACAATCTCTTTCTAAACTATGGACATTTCTGAGTTGTACAAGTATCTGAAAATATTGTACTGTTATTTGATGAAACAATACAAAATTTTTTCAAAGAATTACTGAGGTTTCTCTTACTGAAATGGTAGAGCTAAATTGCTTTGAATTCTGGATGTAACTAGATGCAAATAACTTTGATGTTAAGAAATCACAAGACATTACAGATAAAATTTACATTGCCTGGTATGAAAAGTTATAGAGCCTTTTACTTCTTGGAATTCTAAAATTTGATGACATCAGAGTAACCTAGTTTAGAAAACAGGAAGAAGATTAATCATGATCCTTAATAAATTGTACTGGGAACAGTTGGTTACTAGAACCAACCTTCAGGGTTAACTTCTAACTTTACCACTAACCTTGCAGATTCTATCCCAGTACTATATCCACACTGGGTAAATTATCCCAATAAAATAGAAGAAGGCACATGATCAAATTGCGTGATTTCTGCTCTTTTATACAATAAATTTAAAGTGTATTCGCCTTAAATCTTTTAGAGGTGGGGCTAATAACCAGTAGGTATTTTCTTTTCTTTGTTTTTATATGAAAATTTTGCAGCTTTTACTTTTTTTTGATGTTTTGGAAATGGAAATTCAAGGCCTCCATCTGTTTTGCCATTGTTATACAACCTTTCGTGTATGAAAGTTATGATGAAGAATCAACTACAAACCTGTTATTTATTCTGCCAGACAGAAAGTTCACTTCCTTCCCAAGTTTTCATTGAAATAAAAGCTAAATATTATACCAGGAATAATTTACCTCCAGGCAATTTAAGGTGTATATTTACAGTGCATTAGTATCTCTGTGGCAGTTGCATTCCTGCAATATGAAGGGTATCTGATGTTTGTGTATTCCTGCAGAGTAAACCTGCTTTACCAACTAGTAGCTTTTTGGTTTGTGTAGGCTTTTCCTGTTCTATTATAAACATACTCTGATTCTTTGTCATTAAAACAGTACTTAATCCACCTTCATAAAAATCAATATTGTTTACTTAAAGGAAAAAAAGACACTTTAAGTATAGGATTTTACTTTCAAAAGCAGTCTGATAGTCTGTTCCAACTATTAGTGTTAGAGATTGGTGCAGTGTAGCACTCAGGAAAAAAATTATGTACCACAATTTCTTAAAACTAATAATTATATGAATCATTATTTTCTCAACATTTTTACTAACTTGAGGTGAAAATAGGCTTTTTGTATTAAAATACTTTCTTTAAAATCAAGAATATTTTAAAATTATGAACATGTATAAAAACACTTTTTGAGTAAGTTGAGGCTTTAAAATGTATATTTTTGTTAGCCAAATATTATGGCATGAAAAATTGAACTTGATTTCTTTTTTTAGTTGTCATGATAAATGCAAGTAATATCAGGTAGTTATCCTTCAAAGTTAAAGACTGTTACTCTAATATGTGTGAAGAAAGTGAACCATTTAATTCATGGTTTTCTTGTGTAACTTAACACTAACACACAGCACCAGTGGAATGCCTTTTAATAATGTTCTTTGATACATTTTTCTTTCACTACAGAGCAAAGCCCTGAATTTCTGCCCCCATCTGTACATTGCTGTGGTTCTGTTCAGCATTTGTCTTGTGGCTGCGTGAGTTCTGCAACCATTCTTGATAGGTGTAAGAAGGAGTTCTGTTGCTGTCAGTGGATTTATCAGGAATTACAGATGGACTAGACATTACTTTGAAGTGATTATACCATTTGTGCTATCGTGTACTGATTTTGTAATAAAAGGGAGGTGAGAGCACAATTTGTTTTACTGGGTACTGTTAAAAACAGCATTATCAAATCATTCAAGATGTTTCTTTCATCACATACTGGTCTATCTCAAAGAAATAAAGCCCCACTTGCTTTCGTGACAGCACATAATAAATTGACAGATGTAATTCAGTTGGGGAGCTAAAAAGACATTGAGAATAATGGGGCATAACATTCTAGGGTTAACATTTATTCATAGATGATGCAATTAAATAAAACAGGCATTAACTTCAAGGTCAGTCAGTAAAGTAATAAAAGTGAATATTTTAATTGAATTGTAATTGCTTCTCATTGATACATGCAAGTTAAGTAAAATCGATGTCAGTGCTGCAAATTGCAGTTCTCTTCCTAATTAATTTCTTAATTCTACATAGTCATCCAGGCCCTGGACCTTGTTGTTGGTTTATCTACCCATCCAGCTTTCTTTACAGATAGTTTCATGGAGGAGAAGTCTGGAGGATGTAGTTAAATGGAATATACCAGTACTTTACCATACATTGTTTTTCTTTGCACTCTAAATCATTTTAAGAATCTGGATCAATCTACTCCTTCATATAATGAAAAACATGCGAAGGAGAAGTATAGATTTATATTTGTTGTTCTGTAAATATGGTAAAATAATTTATTATAATGATAGTAGCAGTAGACCTATGGCTTTGTCTATACATGCATACCATTATTTGAGATTTGGATATTGATTACTGGTTCTGCAAATTACAGCTTTCATTGGTTCTTGATGCCTTTAGAAGATGGTTTCTATTCATTCACAATACAAACATATTGGAAACTAAAGGAAATTATGTTTTTCAAAAGAAAGATAATCCATCCAAATAGTAGAATACTACTAAGAAGTTGAAAGGGTACCTTGTAGTTTGACAGATTTTCATGTAGGGATAATACTGTAGAGTTTACCCATTTTGCCATACACAGGCAATTTATTTGTATTTCATGTACTATTTGTATAATAGCTTCTTTTTCATTATTATTTTGTATTAATTGGGGGCTAAACAGTAGGCATATTTTTCTTCATATCTAAGAGAAGTTGTGAGAGAATAATATGTTAGTATGTCTGGATTTGTCAGCTTCCCTTTCTCACTTGTTTCTAATGTGAGCCCTTAGTTTAAATTTAAAGGAAAACAATTAGCTTTATTAAGGAAAGGGACTGAATTTATAAGAAAAGTAATGATATTAATGGAGAATGTTAATCTAAATTTCTAACGACTAATATAATATGGTATTCGTTACAGAAAATGTGTGTTTAGTTAATACCTGTCCCATTAAAATCAAGGACAATGCTAAGCTGATATTCATTGGAAGATACCACCAGGGTCGCTGGAATTTTTCACTGTAGACCAGATCAGCTTTCACCAAAGCATATACCACAAATGCTTCCGTTCTATTTTTAATGAACTGGTCATGATAGCTACACTTCACGTGCTTCATAGTCATTGTAAATTGAAGAGTATAATCTACCTTGAGTTTCTAAATCAGCATGCATAGATGTAAATTAACTCTGTGCACAGTGGAGAAAAGGTTCTCCAGCTACAGTGAATCATTGCAAGAAGTTTAAAAATAGTAAGCAAGAAAAATAGTACCTGTGAAATGAAGATGTTGAGAGAAGTAGCTGACTACTTTATATATTTATTTTTCAAAGTTAAGAGCATATGTTGTTGATTTTGTAAATCTTTAAAGTGTTCATCCCTAAACTTAGATTGATAAGGTCTCTTCTGTACAGTATTTCTGTATTTTCTTGTGTCTTGTGTGTTGTATTCTGTATTTAGAGTTCTTTATAAATAAGTTTACAGCAAAGAATGGAGGTATGGAATATATATAAGGTTTATGCCAATATAGATGAGTTACATATCAGAAGAATGAGACAAACCAATATCCCATATGGGGTTAGTCAGTGTTTATAACCACATCTGATAATATATATATTTATATATATGCATATGTATATATTTCAAGAATAACATTTTTCTTGAACATTTCCATTATTTGCCTTTTTGTTCCATTATACGGCAGATTAACAAGTATAACCAGATAGAAATATGCACTGTTGGTCTGATGATGCAGTATGGAAAATAGGGGGAGTTTGGAATTTATTGTTTTGAAAAAAAAGTTCTTTTGCTTTTCAGAGCAAAGTAAATCTATTGAAATGAAGATATTTTTGAATTAATTTTCACAAACACCGGTGATCCGTATCTTATATGTGGCAACACAGGTTTTCGTTCTGTTAATAAAGAGCAATAAACCAATAGCAAAAGAAAAAACAGATGGAGAAAAAACTGTCCTCCTTCATTTTATTTATTGAATGGTTTGTAAAGTGTTTTTTCCAGTTAGTAAGGGATTTTTTAATGCACTTTAATGAAATATTTAAAAACTTTATTAATGTTTTGAAATCTCATTCACTCTAACTTGTTTTAGTTTCACAGAAATTTAAACATACCAAGCCCATCACTGTAAAAATTAAAAGGCATATCAGCTATTTGAACTCAGCAAAGACTTTATATAATAGTATACCATACATTTATGTAACAGCTTTCATCATCAATGAGCTAAAGTGCTTTGCAAGGTACATGCTTCAGAAATTGCTTCTAAATGGAGTCATTCTGGTGGCAGTTCTTTGATGATATCCATTATTATATAAAGCATTACAGCAGGAAGAAATAGACAAGCATTGCGATGAGCGCCAGAAAATGGGATCACTGAAAATTTGCCAGTGTACCTTCATTGTCAGAAGTCATCATTCTGTTTTCTTTCTTACTTTGAATGTTAAGACCTTTTGACCACATAGTCTCCAATCTAACTAGGATGTTAATTTGGTTACTGACTGATTGGGATGCGTACTCTTGAAACAGTTTTTCTTGGCCTTTTTTTATCCCAGTACTGATTAACATCAATTATTTGTTTTATTCCTGAGAAGTGACACTGTAACAGCCATGAGCTGGCAAAACTCATAAAGGCAAAAAGCCAAGACAGGAATGCAGAGAGGCAAGTTATTAGAATTGTCAAATGCTAAAAGGGCTTACTTTTTATCTAGGAAAATAAATCAAAATGTAGACATCTTACAGAATATTTTGTAATACGTCAAAAGGTAAAACATTAAAGGCATTCTGTAAGTAACACACAGATTAAGGGTAACACACACAAAAGAGTTTTTATTACATAAAACATTCTGTGTCCCCTCTAATAATTTATGTATCTCTCTTGCAGGAACTACAAAAAATTAACTAGTATTTTAATTTAATATGTATATAGAAAGGTAACTTCTGCCTTAGGGAGGTTATTTCTGTGTAGTTTATTTATTTATTTATTTATTACTGTGGACCAAGATGTTTACGGGTTATTGAAATTTTGAAGAAAGGAAAATGATAGCTTTTTTAATTGACATGCAGTGCAAAAGATATTGGCCTTATTCTTCACAAATGTGGAAATGACTTGCCCAGAGGGGATGAGAGAATTCTGACAAAGTATGTTTTCCTTAGGATTACACTTATTTTAGATGCAGTAGGATTATTTTCTTAAGGAGATACGTAACATAATGAAAGAAAAAAAAAAAAAAAACCATAATAGTACTTTTAAAAACATATTTTAACACTTTTTTTTCTTTTTTCACCTCCAGGTTTAGATCCAGATAAGCATCTAGGAAAAACATTGGATCAAATGGAGCCTTATCTTTTGGAGGTATTACTGAAAGAATACGGGCAAAGTTATTGACTTTCTACAACATCACTTTCTAGTTGTAAAATTAACTTGATCAAAAATACTTAGGATCTAATTTCTCAAAATAACTAACCCAAGGTTTATTGTTGTACAGAGAACAGTGGCCTCTGATAAAGACTTCCAGTATGAAAAACATTCCTTCTGGAGGTAGTTCACAACTGTTGCCAGAGTCTTTAAAACAGAATAAAGGCAAGAAACTTCAATATTAAGAAAACATTAGCTCGTGTAAATATGATAAAATTAAATAGTTGCATGTAATTTAGATACTTTTACAGTGAAGAATGTATGTGGCAAAATCATAGATGGTACAAAATGTCTCCATCTGAAGGTTTCATATCTTTTTTACACAATCTGACCATGTTAATCACGTACAAAGTCCTCAAAGCAGGAAAATGGTTCTAGGTGGAGCTGATAATTTTTCTTAAAGATAAGTTATATAACTGGGAACAAAAAAAACAGATTTTGTAAGTCTCTTTTGGATTTGAGGTAGAAGCATCAAACATTGAGCTAAGTACAATTTGAGAATAATTGACCTGAAAATGTGTTTTTGTATGTTGTTTTGTGACAGAGTTTACTGATTTCTTGTCCCACAAGACAGTTAACAACCCGCAACTCTTTGTGTTTAGCTATTTACAGAGTTCTGCTGTAAACTTTATTTGCTTAAACCATCTAAATTTGCACAAAACAATTCCTAAAAATACTTCTTGTTGTTAATCTGGTTAGCTACAATTCATAAGTATAATTCTGGTTAGTATGTCTTCATAAGTAATTTTTCTGGAACAATTAAAAGCATGCTAAACTGTTGCAAAAGAGAAGGGAAAATTAATTAGAATGTTTGGAACCATAAAAATCTCCTCTGCTGCTAAAAATAGTGAAGTTTAGTAGGAATTATACCTTGATTTTAACTTAATTTTCTTAGTCATTTATATAGCTTGAGGCAGAAGGATAGATAATTGGTACATGGCAAAGCTAATTATGAAGAATGAATGTTCACGACACTCAGATTGTCTTACTTTTTTTCCATTTGATCATTCACTTTAAAAAAGAAAGCCATAAATTAAGAAATCCCAAAGTACTCAGATTCTTCCTGATATTTGGCTAAATTGAACTGATTATTAGTTGATTTTATTGAAATTCTTACTGTCATGATTTAAGACTTCTCAAAGGCCACCTTTGTAGTTTTTATATTTTATTGATATGGTAATAACTAGAACAACAACTATCTTAAGGTGTAGAATCATAGAACAGTTTGGTAGAATGGTTAAACGTAATAGAACATTCTGACCCTATTTGTAACTGGTTGTCAAGTTATTGTAGGGGGAGAATGCATTGCTGATATTTGTTCATGTAACTTTTTTCTGTATGTATGCATGCTATGACAGTTAAAGTAAGTGCAAACATTGTTTTTACTGGATACTTATCCAGTAAAGGCCTAATAAAATCAAATCATTAACTATAGACTGTAGAGAAAAGCTTAGGTTAATGATTTGAAATATTCTTTCACAACCCAGTGAAGTCTTCAACACCAGAAATTCTGGTAGACAGTGGGATTTTCTTCTGTGTTCTCTTAAAATCATATTAGATGTCGATAAAGTAGTTTTATATTCAGAAGGGTGTAGGATTTTTCCTTATAGCATTTTTGCTAGTGTGGCTTGCAAGTTTGTGAGAATTTCTGCTGTTCTGGTTAAAAGGAATTTAAATAGTGTTTTACATGTTCTCGAGTTTTGTTGAAAGCCAGTTTATATGTTCGTTACTTCAGTGACCAGAAAAATGCCTCTGTTGAGTATAACAGGGTCTTTGGTATACAACTGTAACATGTTCTGTTTCAAGTCATGCATCTTATTTTGATCTGGGATTGCATGGAAACATCCTTCTTTACATTTTAGTATGTGAAAGTTAAGGTTCCACTTCTCTGTTACTAAGATCAGGAATTGAGACTGCATGATATAAACTTATTTTATTCTAAAAGGTTACCTTAAGAAACTAACAATAAAATCAAAATCAATTTATATCACTTTATAATTTGTCTGTTAGGCATACAGGAAATAAGCATGAAGTAGCTATTTCATTTGAGCCGTTATAAAACAAGTGTCAATGTTAATTGAAAGGGTGGGGAGGGGAAACTCTGCTTTCATCCACTGAATTATTTAACTTTGGAAAAAATACATAGTCGCTTAAATTTCTGGTCTTCTGATTGTATTGAGTGGGAAAAACTTTGAATTAATTTTGCATTTTTTTTTTCTGACTATATAGAGGAGGTTTGAGTACAACCCATACTTTTTTCAGGGGTGAATTTTACTGGCTCAGAACAGTGGCAATGAAAGTTCTTGAAATAATTTTTTTCTAAATTACTGGTCTTTGATTAATTATTGATGAATGGTTGCAACATAATTACTAAATTACTGTCTTGTTCCATGTACCACTGTTTCCCATATACCAGGAGCTGTAGGTTTTACACTAAAGAATTTATTGGCAACCTGCCAAATCTGAGAGACTGCTTACAGACTCCTTGAAATTCATCAATAGAATGTTAAATGTATATTATGGTAATATTTGTCTGTACTTCTGTCCCTAGTAATAGACAGTAAGAAATTGTTTAGTCATCTGTGTGCTTGCCTTAGAAGTTGATGAGTACTTCTTGATGTAAAGAACATTCTGTAATTACAGAGAATTTACTAGCTGTTACAATTTCTGTCTGGGGAAAAAAGTTTTCACTTGAAACAAGAAGCACTAGCATTCAGATATTCTATCTTTGATTATTTAACATCAGTGAGAAAGTCAACTTTACTCCTGTTTCATTTCCAAGGTCAGAAAAGACTATTCATTGGGTAATATTTGGGCTAACACCTTGTGTATTTGAGTTAAGATGAATTTTGAGTAGTGTAGAAATTGTTTTCATTGTATAATTCTTTCAGATTTCAAATTGGACTTGCATTTTTAGTTATGTAATTTTTAAATTTCTGGCTTATCTGAACTAAAAGGCAGATCTAGCATCACAAAATAGAGATTAGTCTAAGTTGTTGTATTATTATGAATGTACTATCCAACTTGCAAAAGAGAATATATTAGTTTCTGAAAAATGTAAATAAATGATTAAAAGGCAAAGTTCTGATGTCGTTGATGGCATCTTTAAAATACTGCTTGCTTCTTTAGAAAATGAACATTAGGGATCTTTCTATGAGCTGCTGAATATCCTCAGCTCCTGTTGACAGTGGCAAGTGAAAATCCTTTAGCATCTTGTGTGATTGGCGTCAAGCATGATCTTAAAGTCAGTGACATTGAGAAAAGGGATTTCCCACAACAAAGACAGGAAAGAGTCTCGCATCTTTTGAGTATTTGATGTTAAATAGGCAATAATTATTCTAGGCTCTGAGGTTTACAAGCAAACCTGCCAATTTTAAAAATGGCTTGTAAACAGTCATTTCTTGTGTTCCCTGTGGAAAAGGTTACTGGTAGAAAGATCTTGTCCAGTTTCTCTTTCATTTTACCTAAGAGTTTTGTTTATTTTTGTTGTTGTTGTTTTTGTTCTTTTTTTTTTCCCCTGGCAGTGGAAGCTACAAAAAGAAGAATAAAAGGTTTTGACTAACTGTTTTGTAGATTGTCCATTCTTATTGCATCAACATTAATTATTCTTGATATATTTGTCCTATAGAAATTTTTTTGCCACTGTTGACAGATGTTCTCTCTTATGCCAGGAGTGTAATTTTTTAATGAGCACTTGATTAAAGGTTTTCTCCTGTTACCTTCCTTTAAATGAAAATGTGAAAGGGGAATGAATAATGTCTCAGATAACAATACATTCAAAACATTATCTAATATATGTTACAAAAGAGATTGAGATTTTTCCAACAGAAGGTCACATAGAGTATTACTTAGGTATTGTCTTCTTAGAGCATTTATACTTTCCTTCAAAATAAAAGTTGAAGAGGACTCAGGCCTTTTGTTTATTTTTTTAAATTTAAAATTTGGTCTTTAACTGTATGACAAAAAGTTTCACGTATTTCTATCTTGTCTCTCATGCTTTTGATTTTTTTTTTAGCTAAGGTGATGGCTGAAGCTGTAAATATTCTTCAAATTTTTAAAAGAAAAACCTTTGGAAAAACTCTAGAGTATAGTAACACGATCTATACATTCAATTTCAACACTAAAAATATGGTATCATTTGAATATATCAAACGGGCTTGCTACACAAATGTTCTGATAACCATATAAAGAATTGAACCTACAACATAAAATTAACAGTCTCTTATTTACCTAAAAATAGACAAACAAGAGATGTTGGATTATTGTAAAGCCCCCAGTCAGACTTTTTCCAACCATGTCCTCCTACATGTGGTGGAGAACAGTGTTGCTACTTCAACTGCAAAAGCGTCATATATGGGCATCTGTTCCTCTAAGGGAAAGCATAAGGGGATTAAATAAATATTCCCAATAATGACAGTGGTGTTAGCAATTGGGTTGAGGACTGCAGTTTAGGTAGCCATGAGCTAATGCTTTCTTTGTGTGAAAAAACCTGGACAGGACTTGTTTTGAAGCAGCTACTGCTGGAACACTTTACGAGATGATACAATCTGCTGATCAGAAAAGGAATTTCTTCTGCAGAAAAAGGGAGGGTGCTGCCATGCTCAGGGCATGGTGCAGGTGCTTCATTACTACCTATTGGTACAACACATTAATGTAGAATTACAGAGAAAACGATACAGCAGTTGTGCACTCAACTCAAGCAAAAGAACTTTGGGTCATGCTCTACAGCCACTCATTTACAGAGCACTGAATAATTAAACTAGTCACGTCTCTTATTTTGAATTTATTGGATAATGTAATTATGTGTTTTAGTGGGATATCAAGATCTTCAGGAATATTTATAAATTTATATGCTGACAGTGTATTCAGTACAATTTGGGAAGGAAATAACATATTGCTACTTCTTTAGGTTTTGCTTTAGCTTTTCACTATTGACTTAGAAAACATGTTGATTCTCTTTGTTAGAATATTGGGGAATAGTGGATATTTACGAAAATATAGAATCAATTGTTGAATCTGTTGCCAACAATAATATTTGTTGTATACGTCTGTATAAAGTGTTACATCTTATATTGGTTTATAGTACAAGTTTCTCACAGAAGTGAACTATCTATGCTAAAGAGAGAGAAACAAATTTGGGTGTCTGAACAACCTTTCCTGTCTACTGTGGAAGAATTACTAGGATTTCATTTGTTTATCTGAACATTATAGTGCCAGTTCTACTTAAATATAACACATTGGTAATTCTTAGATCATTGTGATGGGCCATACAAAGAAGTCAAGAACCCTCTATGTGATATTTGATTTTTTTTTCAGCCCTCTAATGAGTGGTCTTTTAGAAAGTACACACTGAAATTTTATGCAAAATATATATTTAATAGAATAATGCTTACATATTTAAATTTCCCTTTTGTGTTAGCTTTCTGAGAAATACGGAGTCCATGTTTGCGGAGAAGGTGGAGAATATGAAACATTCACACTGGACTGCCCTCTGTTTAAGAAGAAAATTGTTGTGTAAGGAACAGTTTCTTCCATTTCCTTATATTAAAGCAATGGGAACATATTCACATTTAGCTGGAGGCAACTTTTGTTGGCAGAGGTAAAACATGTCCTCTAAGTTCACAAACACTCACTTTGTTTAACACTGGCAAAGTCTTCTGAAAACCTAAATCAATACCTGACAAGACGAGGCCTTCATAGAAAGCTATAAACTTTTTAGACATTTGCACTTTTCGTTTACTTGCTGATTATGGCCTGCAGTAAAAATGGTACCTACACACTGACACTTTTATCCTTTCATGAAGTGCGAATTGCCTGTAATATTTATCTTTCATTACAGCTACATTTGATAAACTGCCACATCAGTAGCCTGTGGGTTCCATTAACTGTGTGTGTGCGCGCGTGTGTGCAGGTGGGCATGTGTAAGTTTAGCAGCTTAGAATGATCAACACGTTTCTTCAATTATTAGAGGATATTTTGAAAACAAACTTTGGTGAATCCATCTAACTTGCACTCTAAGTAGCTTATTCCTTCGACATAAATTGCTAAAATCTGTGTAGTGGGATATGGTTAGATGAGACTTGATGTAAGTTTCTTGTTAGACTGTTAAATAGCTAAGGTGAGCTTTGAGAGAGATGTTTTGATTGCTGTTCCTTTCCTTAGCCAAGCAAACAGAATAATAATCATGTATTTGGTGATGATCATCTTAGGAAAGGTCAAGATTGTAGAGAATATAGACATGGTTAAGGCTTTCATGTTGAAGACCTGTTTGTTTAATTTTTCCATAGCGATGGGTTCTATCTATACATGGAGTAGAAAACTAAGAGCTGTTCAACTTTGTTTCATTACATGGCATTAGGGAGAGAAAAAACAATATACAAAATGGGCAAAGGGATAGAAGCTAGTCTAGTAGATGTCTGCTGAACTATTGGATGACTGGAAGATAAGTCCTCTGTAGTCAACTAAACTAGATAATTCGAGCCTGGAGATATCTCCGTGCAGGAAAGCTATGGAATTCTTTAATAAGAGGAAAATTCAGAAAGTAAGAATGTGGAATCCTTAAACTGGATTTAAGTTTATGGATGGAGTTGTGGATCTAGGAAGTGAGACTTTTGAGGAAGATTGTCTGAGGGGAATTAGTCCTAGGTAGAAGCAGTAGTTTGTGAACTAACCTTCTAATTGGTAGGAGTTGGAAAGTTAAGTAGGAGGGTAGAATAAAGCGTGTGTGATGCTTAAGTATGCATTATGACAAATAAACAGTGGGAAGAACTAGGACAAAACAACACAATATACACTCAGATTGAAGCAGTTTGGTCTCTTTCTAGGAAAAGAAAAATAATGCAAAATCTTTGCTAGTGCAAGATTCATTTTTCCGTTTAAGGTCTGATATGATTTCTATTAAATTGACAAATTCTCATGAATTCTAGTAGGTGTCAGAGGCAGAATTTTGCTAAAGTTTTTTTTTAAAAAAAAAAAAGAAAAGAGGAGTAAAACTACCCATTACCAGGCAATTGTGGCCTGTTCAGCATTTGTATTACAAGACTTGCAATAAAAAGTATACTTCAGAAGAAGGGTAGCTAGGTTTTAACTGATGGATGAAATATGCTTCTATAAGTTTTTGCACTTAAATGTGTTTGGCTTATCATTTACATTTGTACTATTTATTTGGGGGTTTATGCTACAGATTAAATCTGGGAGTTCCATTGGAATAAGATGCATAATTCACCAGTGCTCCTTTGGAAAGCTCTCTTTGCATACACGCGATGGATTTTTAGCATACATAACACATTACATAGAAAACTGTAAAGTCTCGAGAAATTTTTGGTTGGTGTTGTGTGGGGAAAGAGAACATTTTTTATCCTGCCATCAGGTCCTACAGGAAATGTATTTGCAAAGAGTTTGAGAACATGTTTAGGAAAGCACATTGTGCCCTTGGTTTGGGATCAGCCAAATACCAGTTTAAGTAAGAATATCTTAATATATATTCTGACTGTATTTCTGGCTGTCAGTGGTTTAATGAGCCATTCAGACAACTGAATAGTTGGAATAGCTAAAACAGAGGCTGAGTTGTCCTTATTTCTATTGGCCACACTCCAAATAATAACAAAAGTTAACAATAAATGCACAAAAATGCAGGAAAAGACAAGTATATAAATCAGTGTTTGTTTAATAATAAATATAAACACAGTAGGCTGTTAAACAGCTACTCAAGCTAGTTCTAAATATACATTTCTGTAATGGAAACTGAATAGCTATGCTAACATTGTGTCTCTTAGGTGTAATTAGCCCTGCTTAGCTCTTCTACTACTTTGTCATAAAGGCATACCTTTTGAGGGGGACATTTGTGTGAAAATCTATTACTTTATGAGCTTTTGCACTGAAAATATTTGTAGTTTCTTCTTCATTAAATAAGTTATTTATAATAATGTTATTTTGTACTTTTTATTCTTGTTTTTCATGCACACTGTGTGAAGCTAAACAGACTATGTTGTTGGTTATGCTGGTACAGTTTCCAGATGTTTAGATAACCGTGATTGTGGTATATATCCTGATACTTTTTTGAAGCATAAGTGGAATTGTAAGAATTACAAGCTAGAGGTTGAAACCTGTACAGATTTTTCAAGGTCCTAAATTCCTTGGAAACTTTTCACTAGAGAAAGTTTCTATGGAAGATATTGGAGATAATTCTTTCCTGTATAATAGGTATAGTGGGTTAATCTTGGCTGGCTGCCAGGTGCCCACCAAGGCACCTTTACTCTCTACCTCTTCAGTCAGACAGGGCAAGAAAATGCAGTTAAAGAGCTTGTGGGTCAAGATAAAGACAGGGAGATGACTTACCCAATACCATCATGGGCAAAACAGACTTGACTTGGGGGAAATTAATGGACTGCTCCAATGCGGGACCCCATGGCCTGCAGCTCTTGCCAGGAGCCTGCTCCTGCATGGGCTCTCCCCAGGTGGCAGCTTCTTTCAGGACACATCCACCTGCTGCAGCACTGTGTCTTCCTTCACAGGCTGCAGCAAGGATATTTGTTCCAACATGGTCCTTCATGGGCTGCAAGGAGACAATCTGCATCACCATGGTCCTCTCCACAAGCTACAGAGGAATCTGTGCGCCAGCATCTGGAGCATCTTCTTCTTCACTGACCTTGGTGTCTGCAGGGTTGTTTCTCGCATATTTTTTTCTTAATTCCCCCCTCTCACAACTGCTGTGCAGCATGTGTTGTTTTTTTGTTTTTTTTTTTAACCTTTCTTAACCTTGCCACATAAACCTAGTAAAAGAGGAGAAAATATGCCTGTCGTTTATAAAACTACTTTTGGGTAGCATTTTCACTGGTTGCTGCTTTTGTCACATGAGACTTGTGACTAAATATATTTCTACAGTGTCATCTTTGAAAAAGGAAGTCTAGACCAAGGAATAAAAAATATAACGTTGATGTGTTACTTATGGAGAAGTGGGAGTCTCTTTAATGTAAGAGCATATGATTAAATTTGCATTTGAATATTATATTGAATTCTTGCCATTCCATTCAATCTTCATTAAAAAAATACACCTCACAAACCGAGCATGCCAAATTGCACGAAATAATTGAAAATAAACAAGATTTAGCATTAAAAAAAAATAAATCTTACAATCAGAGTAGTCAACCAAGAGTCAAACGTGTTTTATCTGGTTTTACCAGATTGTTGTAATCCAGTTGTCAGCTTTCTTATACTCAACATTTAAGACGTACCAATCATTTCCTGTCCGGTATTTATAGTGCAATTGATTGACACCTCTGCAAATCACAGAGATATGGTCCTCATCTATGTGAATGCCACCTAATATTTACCCTTATGATAAAGGCCCATTTATATTTATGGAACACAAAGTGTTTTATTTTTATATTTTTTAAGTTAAATTGACATATTGAAAATATTTTGGAAGTATAATTTTACATTGATAAATTTTATCATTAGCTTTGTGTTTAGGTTTAAAGTTCTAGGTTAGGAGTCAATACTAAATCTCAAAATAAGAGGAAAACCAAAAAGACTTGCTCTAACTTGTCATATTTGTCCTCTGAAAATATTTCTGACTGTTTTAAAGTAATCAGATATTTCCCGGGTCTTCAAGAAGTTTTGAGGGATCAGATGATTATGATTTTTAAACTAGATCATTTAGAAAGTTTTTCAAACTACTTTTCCTTGCTTTCAAAAGTCTTCTGAAAATATTTATCAATAAAATTCCTGTGTTTCTGTCATAATGTAATTACATTCCTAATGAAATTTCAGACTTTCAGCATTATGTGGCCTATATGGCCATATAATTGTCATGGTCTCTCTAGTGACTATTTTTCATTTTAAGCTCTGCTGTTCATAGATTCATGTGTTTTTTTCTCATTTTTTTTCTTTCTTGTTTTGTTTTGTGTTAGTTCGTTTGTTTGTTGTTAGTTTATTTTACCGTTTCCTAAACTGGACATAACATCTAAGTTCAGGACTTCCTGTCTTTTTTGAATTGGTGACTTATCATTGAAAACAAAACTGTTCTAGTTTCCACCTCTATTACATTTAGTATTGAAAAACATTTTGTTAGAACTTTATTAGTTAGAACAATGATGTATGTTCTGAAAGGCTGACAGAAAATGAAGTGATTGAAGACAAATATCTTAGCTGACACATATCGTAATACTATTTTCAACACCACATATTCTATCTATTTTGACCCATCAGTTGAGAAATACTGACGTATTAAACCAGACGTCTACTATGGTGTCATCAAAGATCAACATGTTAGCTATATGTCATAGCAATGTATTTCATACCTAGAAGAAATATTCGTGATGTCTTACTATTTACAATACTTGAACAACGAATAAAAGTGCTAAAAAATTCTGAAGTTATTGAACATACAATGTAGGTATCAATGTATACCTGTGTATCAGTACAGCATGCATACTGCTGTACTGCTAAATTGGGATTACAAGTAGTACAAGTAGTAAGTACTGCTTCTTTTACTTTGGAATTAAGTATTTTTAAAATGTTACTAGGTGTTTAAATTAAACAGATATGCAATGAATAACCCTAAAATTTTGCTTTTCCTTTTGGAAGTAAGCTTTTCTGTTAATCTAAAGTATCTAATGCATCACAAAAAGTACCAGAATTCCCAATTGCTGTTGCTTCTTTCAATGTCAAGCAGCAAGTATTTACTGAGAATATCCTCAGACAGTGAAGACAGCCAGGTAACAGGTATCACTGCAGTCTTGATGTCTGATTTCTAACATTGTTTTCCCATACTAAAGATTTCCAAACTGATTTTCCACCCATTTACAGTATTTCTGTTAAAAGATACCATGATCATTTGAAAAGAATTACTTTAATCTTAAAGAACGATCTTTATGGAAATTTAAAAGAATACGTAATCTTTTGTCTTTAAAATCTTGATGATAACTCTCAGGACTGAAGCTCGAGACCTGATTATCAAAAAATTACTTAAAATCATATTAAAAGAGAAGCAGAGTTTCTTATGATAGAGGTATTTATTGTTATTGTGCAATATACTGATGGTGATTATCTCAAGGAGGTTTTTATTCTAAATCTTAAGCCACATTTTAAAAATCAGATATTTCTGTTAATTTTACACTTTCATTAAGTCAGTGGAATCTGGCCAAGACTTCAACTGTTTCCAGTTTGCATGGTTTTTGCATGTGTCATTACTTGAGAGGAGCTAGGCTTGGGGATTCCAAACAGAATTTCATTGTATACTGTGAGGGTATCAAGGGCATTGTGGTTTCAGGAAAATTATCTGCATGTCCTTAGCCTTGCTTATAACAATTTTCAGGTTTTCTTTTAATGCATCTAAGTTTCCTTTATGTTTTCTTTGAATTTCTCACCTTCTGATATTTGTTTCCTAGAGCTACCTTTTGCTTAAGCAGTAAAACCATGCAGATGGATATAACAGATACTGCCTCTTCTGAATGAAAGTGTGACAGATTGCGTCTGTAAAAATGAAAACTACAATTAACTAATTTGAATCAGCACACAGGAAGTTTATCATTGTTACCAACACATTTGGCATTAAAAAGTTGTGTCTAGTAGTCTTCAGTATCAGATGCAAGATGGTCAAATCAGTCAGTTTCTCAGCGTGAAATATTGTATGGTGTTAATACTTCAAGAACTGGTCCCTGGAGAATCACTTCAGGAAAAAAAAGACTTTTAAAAAAATCTGTTGATGAAATGAAAAGATTGCTTTACATATTAGTCTCTGGAATGCAAAACAGAATGTCAGTTATGATTGCAAAAGCTACAGCTAGCTAAATCTCTCAGTACTGGTCTGGAAGTACAAGTTACTCCTTTTCAAAATTAGTAAAGATACTGTGTTGTTGAACAATGTGACTTTATATGTCAAACTTGTTTTCTTAACTGTTATTAAAAAAAAAACAGAATGAACTAATAGATAATGAGTTACTTTGAAGTCTGTTATACAGTAACTAAACATTGACAGTTTAAATGTAAATTTATACATTAATATATGATGCTAATAATTTTGTATTTCAGAGATTCAGCAAAGGTGGTTGTGCATTCAGCTGATGCATTCGCACCTGTGGCCTACCTTCATTTTTTAAAATTGCACCTGGAAAATAAGGCAAGTAGATTCCAAATGTCATCTCCCTTTAAAGCTATATGTATTTTTTTGTTGTTGTTTTGTCACAATTTGGAGTTAAGCTGCGTATTCTCATGCATGTGTACTTTGAAATAACTTAGTAAATATTTAGTTGAATTTCTGAATTTGCCATAAGAAAAGCTCAACACAAATGCTTCCTTGTGTCAAACGAATGAAACTAGTGTATTTGTGTAGCATTTTTCATCTTGAAACCTCAAGTTGCTTAGTCAACATGGTGCAGTCAAGCACATATGTAACCTGTGTCATACAGCTAGCCACACTGTGGAACACAGCTCTATTAGTAAACTGTATGAACAATGTTGACTTGCTGGGAGGTGGTACTCTTTATGCTGTTTTTGATGCAAAGTGACTGATTTTAAAACCTTCTGGCCCACAAGTGGTTGAGTTTAAAAAACAAATAAACTGGATGGTCATTTAATTTTTTCCATATGAAATATACATCTAATGAATGACTCTAAATCACGTAGAGAATATATCCTTATCAAAGAGCTTAAGAGAATTCTTAGTAGTTCACTGGGATTCGCTCTTTTAGCTTCTGATTCCATGGAAGCAGAACAGGAATAAGAACTCTAGTGGCTTAAATATTACAAACTTTTATGTGAGATAAGAAGGTCAAATAAGTTATTTTTCCTATTTTCTGTTGTTGTTGTTGGAAAGAATGTCTCATGATACTCCTGCCGCTGTTGCAGTCATCTCTTTACAGGTCTTCCTATTTCTTTCTACACTTTGGTGATCACTGAATCTCTTCTAGGTTCAAGGATTGTTATAAAATGTTATTACACGGTTGTTTTACAGCTCATCTGCCTTGAGCAACTACATTTTCTTATTTTTTTTCAATATCTTACACACTTTTTATCTCTTTTTTTAAATCTTTCCAAACAGATACAATATCTGCGTTATTTTTTTTCCATGATGACCTCATTCTTGCCATGGAAAGTAAATTGTATTTCATCCTGTCCATCTAGTTTGTGATTTCTTTAAAATATTCATGTAGGAGAGCGTGGATGTTAACTAACTATGTGAGGCAAACTCATATAGTCTGAATAAGAGAAAATTGGTGGTGGGGGTATGGTGGGGACTAGTGATAATATATTAATATTTCTTTGAGGGCACTGACTTTATTGCTCATGGCAAACTTGATGCTAACATACACCATACATCTCAGCAATGTGACAGGCTAGGGAAAATGAAAAACACAAAGCTTTATATAAATCAGGCAAAAGTCATATTAAAATGCATAACATTTTATAAGAGAATCAAGATTTTACTTTTATCTGTTCAGAAGCTGTTTTCTCCTTCTTATGTAGATGTTTTAGATTTGGTTAAATGCTCACAGTTTCAGGTAGCATAGTAGTAAATCATATTTCAAATTCATTGTAGACAAAGCTGTCACATTCCCTAAGAGGTAAGGTTTACAGAGGCATGCCCAGGATTTTGGTATATAAACTAATGTCTTGTAGAGTTAAAAGGAAAACAGTCTGTTTTATGCCATGGTTGTCTCACAAGGAAAAGCATTAGAAAGTTTTGACTATAGATTAATTTATTTTATGTCATGATAAAATAAGCTGGGTTTTCAAGAAACTATGAATATGGAGAACCAGTCAATCTGTCAGAGCATAGCATGTTATGAAGTTAGCACAGTTTAACTGAGTAATGATAGAGAGGCCTTCAAAAATGTAGTACTGTAGGCCTGTAGCACTGTACTTTTTCTCACTGTTTTGTGCTTACAAGTTCTATGAAAAAAAATATCAGTAATTCAGCACTTGAAAGCCAATAACAAATCACTGCAGGGAAAAAAACTCTATTTTAGGAGGAGAACTAATTTTCATTTCAGGCTTTTAAGGGATTACTGAAAATTGGGCAAAATACTCCATTATGAGCAGCGTATAAAAGTGGCCACTCATATAAGCTCTTTGTAGAAACCATTAATAGTCTGCACAGTGATGTGTATGTAATTCTAATAAGTATTATGATATCAGTTTTGTTATCATTTCAACTGATATATACATATTTTTAACTTTTATTCTATTCTATTTCTGACTTTTATTCTATCTTAGTTATGTTCTACAAGTGTTAGTTTTACATTCTTTAAATTTACTTTATAATGGTTATGCAATTATAGCTAGTGTACCTTAGTCTCTGCTGTCTTTCCTCCTCTATAATGCATTTTCTTCAGATAAATCTCTTCATGTTTAACTACAAAGCCTGGGTAGAAATTTGTTTTAGATTGTTTCTGGCAGCAAAATGAGCCCTTGTGCCTGGGGGGAAATAACATTTTACTCACTGTTCTGGTTTAATACATTACTGTGCAACTTCAAGATGTATTTTTGCATAATAATTCAAGCTCTCTTTTTATGCCTCCTTCTTTCTTTCATTATTAGTGATACAGAAAAGACTAAAGAGATAATCAAACGTATGATTTTATTACTAGAACATTATTAGAAGTTTGGTTAAAAAAAAATGGAATAAGAAAACTTTTTTTCATAGGTATTCTTCAAAAACATTGAGAATAAATAGTACAAATAAAACACACGCTGAAAATTCATGGTTGCCTCATTTACTACATTGTAAAAAAAACAAGGTCACTGCTGTGATATACATAATACACATATCTAGTTTCATTGCAATTTTACTTGGCCAGTATGACTGTGACTTTTGCACATTTAAATTGTAAGATGTTTTTTGCTGAGTGGGAAGCAATTTCTGAAGCATTTTCCAGTATTTTTTAAATCAAATGTATCAGCTTTTGTATTCAATACACGTTTAATTTTTATATTTCCAATTAAGGTAAAATATAACTGTTTAGAAGTGCAACAATTATTTTTTTTTTTTCATTTTACATTGCCAGCAAAATGAACTTGCAAAACATTTGTATTTTCCCCATATTATACTGTTCTGTTACTGTGTTTAGCTGTATTGGCTTTTAAATGATCGGAAACAGAAATGAAAGCTGCTGGAGCTTCTGCTGATTTGATAATTATTTCTGAGCATACTTCTGATACCAGTAGTGAACATATTAGCTATCATTCATGTTCTAAGATTTGCTCTTGCCCACATTTAATAATGAATGCTCTGTTCCCTGAGTCCCAATGGGTAGAAAGACAGATACATCAAACAATACAAGCTGTAAAACTGCAGTTCCTTAGGTTAGGGGTAGTCCAGAATGAGAGGGAGCCATGTAGCATTCTTGCTACACTTGGCACAAGGAAAGAAGCCTATTCATCTGCAACAGATAATCATATCTGATGCTGTACTTTCTTGTAGTAGTATTACTAATTCATAATATTGCATTGTATTTACCTACCATAGATTGATATTGAAAGGCTCATTTATTTTCCTGTTTGTAAAACATCTTGGCATGTTTGGGTGGAACGCATTTCAGAATTGCAAGCAGTTATGTCCCTGTCAGCAAATCAATTTAACAGGTTAATTTGGAGATGATTTTTAAAATATTAGAAAAGGTACTTGGGAGATATTTACATGCCTTTTGTACTAAAGGAGTGTGTGATCCTGCAGGTTAGATTTGATTTCACTTTGTAACCTGTTTCTGTCCAGTTTCTTCTAACCTGAATTATTTTAATCAATCTCCATCTAGGACTTTAGCTTTAGGAATTAGACTTTGTAAGTGGTGTTAAAGGGTGCAGGAGGAAATTTCAAGTTGCAAAACATGTTTTGTTGGTGGCTTTTTTTTTTTTAAATACCTTGTCATCATTGAATGTTATTTCTACCTGGTAACCTTTAATTTCCTTTCTGCATGGTAAAAATATGGGTAACTCCAGTTTGTTTGTTACAAATACTTTTGTAAACTTTGTAAGAAATAACTGCAGAATTCTTTTCATTGTACAGTGATTTATTTCAAAAATAAATAAAGGATTTTCTTTCCTATTCCATTTGATTGCAGATTCAGTCCAGTTTTCTGAAAAGGAAGATTTTTTTTTCTCTTTTCATAATGAAGGTAGTTTATTTTAAAGTCTTTCATAGTGTAGGACTTTCTGTCCTGTGTGTCTGTATAGTGTACTTGAAATACTGCAAAGAGATGTATGTGGTCTCCCTCATTATATTTATTCTAAGGAGTTATGTTGTCAAGGTAAACCGTGAAGAATAAAGAGTCTTCCCTTATGTCTCGTGAGCTCTCTGCCACGCTATGTTCTCATTGCTGCTCAGTGGGAAACTATCAGTTTTGGAATTTTGTTGTGATAGGTTTTTATACCAGTTTCTATGGTGGCGAATATAAGCTTTTTAAGATGGCAATCTGTTGTTTTCATAAAAGACCACTACATGGAATTTCAGCTGTATCAGTCAAAGTCCTAGCTCCCAGGCTTTTTCAACGGGAGAATTTGGATCTTGGAACGCTCGTGCATTTGCTTAACTTCATTCCGAGCGTGCTTACATCAATGACATGAGTTATGTGAATATAGTTAAGCATATGCATGCATGCAGGCTCTGATCCAGAATTAGGTTGGTATCACAATGTACAGTAGGTGTGGGAGAAACAGTGTAACAAATGGGAAAATATATTGCTTCTGTGAAGTAACATGAAAATGTTATGTGGTAAAATAGGTTCTGTAAGATTTAATTAAAATGTCATTATAGCAAGCTTGATTTCTTTTTTGTTTTTAAAAAGATGAGAATATTATTCAGGGAAAGTTGGTCTATTTGTGACAGTCTGCAACTTTTAGTTTTACATTCTTAGATTATTTTCTCTGTCGACAGGAATGGAAGACCAACATTTGTATGAGATTTGAATATAGCTACTAAACGGAGTCTGGCAGCTCTACTTATGCTGGCATTGAGCCTGTTCTTCTAGTGCCAGGTTCCACACCTAATACTTCTGCTGAAGCCTACACCTGTGCTGCTGTTGAATGTGATTGATTACCTATGTTTTTGGAGCATTGTGGGCATTGGCCTTGAATGAATCATTGTGATGTATCATAGCCATTGAAATGGACTGTAGTCTATAATTATTTTTATAGTCTTTGGTTTATGAGAAACCTTATAGAATTTCTAGTACTTCTCAGTAATTTCCAAAAATTTTCCAACTGACCAGCTGTTTGTGTAAATGAATAAGCACAGATATATAATTGTGTTATATGTATCTGTGAAGCAATATTAATAGAAGTTTCCCAACTTATTTCCTTATTTAGGAAAAACAGATGCGAATGGATTATATGAGAATTTCATGTGGCATGCGTTTGGGTTATATGTAACATTAACAAAGTACAAAGCTACACAGGAGTTCTGTAGGTTGCACCAAACCAGTTGTGATAAAATCTGTGAGTCTTACTACATACTCATGAATTTTTTATGAAGCACATTTATAGAAAAGATGTTTAGAGACATGGTTGAAAACTATCTTCACAGATGGCATTAAAATGGAATAGGTGCTTTTTCACATTCAGTGGTGTAGTGTCATGAATTCAGTCCTTGAGATTAGGGAATGGAGAGAAGTTACAGGTCTCTAATAGTATTTATACAAGATGTCTACCTCTAGATTTCTCAGAAGGTACTTATGTAAAGCTTGAATCAAAGTGACTGTCATATTGTCAAGCTGGAACTTCTTTCTTCCTTTCCTGTCACGATGTTTTTACTCTCATAATGGTTTGTTACACCATACTGAAGTTAAAACCCAGGTGTCTTATTTAAAATAAACAAGAACAAAAAACAATACAGTATTGTGATAGTATCATTACTCACAAATTAGGACCAAGAGATGCAAACTCAGTATATTAGATTAGTACCTTTTGAATGTCCATATTCCATGCTAATTTTTTGTTTCATGAGCAATGAAGCTGGTGAAGGGTCTGGAGAACAAGTCTTATGAGGAGCATTTGAGGGAGCTGAGGTTGTTCAGCCTGGAGAAAAGGAGGTTTGGGAAACCTTATGTCATTCTACAAGTATGTTAAAGGAGGTATAGCAAGGTGAGGATCAGTCTATTCTACCAAGCACCAAGTGATAAGACAAGAGGAAAATAGCCTTAAGTTGCACTAGGAGAGGTTTAGGTTGGATATTAGGAAAAATTTCTTCCCTGGAAGGGTTGTGAAGTATTGGAACAGGCTCACTATTGGAACAGTATCAGGAAACATGTAGATGTAGAGCTTAGTGATGTGGTTTAATAGTGGATTTGTCAGTGCTAGGTTAACAGTACTAGGTGATCTCAGAGATCTTTTCCAAACTAAATGAGTCTGTGATTTTTATGATGAACATTAATGTTGAAAGCAACTAACTCAATAAAACGGCCATTTGCAAGAAGGAAATGGTAGCACATCTTGCACTTCATGCCACTGTACAGTCTGGATATTTCTATAAAGGGTCATCTTGTAAACATTTTTTTTTTTTCTTTATCTTGGTTGTTGTGGCATAATCCAACTGGAGATCTATTTCAATTCCAGATTTATCTTCCTGCTTCTTTATTTTCTACCTGAAGGGCTGGGGCTCTCATGTGGCTGTCTGGTTAATGGCAAAATACATCAACTGACAGTAGTCGAAGGTGTAATTCAATGAGTGGGAAATGGTATAGAAGCTGTTGGATGCTCGTATATTGTAATGTTGAAATACACGTAGTGTTTGTGCTAAATTGCAGTTTTCATCTGTGCTATTATGTTACATTTAGTTGACTTCTTTTAACCTCTCATGTACAATTGATTCACATAAAGTTGATTATTGCCTTGACTTTGATGCGTAAGAGGAATGAATAAAGTGAAGTCCAATCAAAGAACATCAGCCCCTCTTAGAGCATAGTTTTAGTGTTTACAGTGCTTAAAAACTCTCCTTGAGCCCTTCTAGAGGCAGCAGAACTGAGTTTCCTAGGAAATTACCTTTTTGTAACTTAACGTTTTAAGAATTTCCAAATACCCTGCTTTCACTTAACTGGATCCTTTCTCTCTCCAGTGAAGTCAAACGTCAATGTAAATGTAGAACTCTCATCAGACTTCTAATTCATGCTATGAGTTTCTGCCTTTTTTTAACTGTTGTTTTTTTTTCTTAATTTTAACAGGAAACTTTTAAAGTTTAAATGTTTTATTTTTAAAAGGAAATTAAAAATACAATAAAATGTAAATGATTTTTTTCTGAAAACTTCAGTATTCAGAATTGATTAGTAATTTGTAACATACCCCATTGTTTGATGTCTCCATGAGATCTTATTGCTGCAAAAAACAGAGAATGCAGAGGGTCAATCTTCAGGTGACCTTACTTCATGTAATTTATACGCCTATGAGTGCCTCACTGTATAATTCTTTTTCATAGAGATTTTTAATGGAAATTCCATATAGAGTACATTAACTTGTGAAGTAAAATAATATTCAGCAATTTTTACTCTATATTTAAGGACTTCTGAAAGCCTCATGTTTTGTCACCTTTTTGTCTTTCTTTATTTGGCTTTATCACCATTTTGTGAATTCAGTATTTAAGAAGCCTGCAATAAAATACATATTTCAGATACTATATGAAATTTAAGACCTCTGAGCAGAAATTATTGATAGAATCTGGAGCTGCAGCATGAATTGATGTCTGATTAAGGTTCATGGACAAATTCTGTCATAATTTATATTGCTTTTAGATTAAGAAAAGTAGTGTTTGCCAAGCTAGTGACCCCAACATCAACATAGTCTGCAGATTAGGCTGCCTTGGAAAATCAGTGAATTGCCCCCAGTGTATAAATCTTGGAAAATGTTGTTCTCTGTGTTTCAAAATTCTGAGTATCCCGAAATGTGTTGAGTTTGATGGAAAGGATACTCTTTCCTTGAGGTGAATGGAGCAAGACTTAGTTGCTGCATTTACTCAAGATTTAGCAAGGTTTTAAAACTGTTCTTGCTAGTCCTTTTCACTTTTTTCAAGTATTTATTTACATTGTTAATTATCAAATTGTTACTTTTATATTCGTGTTCCTTTTTGCACTTAATTTGTTTTCTTTTTTTTTTTTTAAAGATAGCTGTCCTGCACAATTGTGGAATAACGTTTCTTCATTATAATATTGTTCTCTCTCTTATCTTAAGTCTTATCAGTTCTCATATCCATTGCTCTTATTTACTAAGGCTGCGTTTTGATCCCATATGGTGTGTCAACACGAGTTTATTGTATTTTGCTAATTTAGCATTCTAAATAGTGGGAAATCCTGTTGCTGTTCTACCATGAATAATATTCTAAGCTTAGGTACATGTGGAGCTGTAGTATTTATTGCAATCAAAATTGAAAATTTGAACGATGAAATCTGATAATTTCACACGGCTTGGCAAGCTCTTTACTTGGTTATTTTATAATGTTTGTCTCGAGCAGGGGGAGTCTTCAGATATGTTTAAGGTCAATAGCTGTTCTTGTGACATAACCTGCAATGATGGAGACATTTTACCTTCATCAGAAGTGGAGGAACCACAGAAAATCATTCCAATCATCTGGAAGCCTTTGAAGCATAATTCTTTGGATTTCAGTGAGTCTTACACAACTTTCATTAGAAAAGTAATATTGAATAATTTATGTTCAAAAAACTTTGTGTTCTGTTTGCCTGAATGAAATTATTGTAATATAATCAGTCATTACAGTGGAGGGAATGAGCTTTATTTAGAAGGTCATTCCAACACCTGTACCCCAATTCTACAGTTTTAAATTGAAAGTAGAAAAGCAAACTCTAAAATGATCTATAAAATGCAACCATTTGACTTGCTTGCATGCTGCGAGTCTGTCCCATTTGTAAAAGCAGCCTCAGGGGTATGTGCGTGATCACGTTTAGCACCCTAACAAGCTACTGTCTCTTAGTTGAGCTGCAGTAATAAATCATATGCCTGATACTAGCATTGCCTGAAACATGAGGTGACTAATGCGAGATAAACTTGAGTTCATAGATGGGTAACTCACTGAAGTACCACAGCATCACTGTTACTCTAAATCCAAAGAAAGTAAACTCTTCCTGAAAATTAAGTTTCATAGTGTAACGGTGTTTGTTATTGAATGGTGTTTAGGCACATGAATGTAGATAAATTCCTGATGGGTTGTTTGATGGGGGGGGGGGGGGGGGGAAGCATTAGCTAAGATTAAGATTATCAGAACCATGTTAAACATTTAACTTCTGTTAAAATTTGGCAGGTAACTTTGATAAGCTGTTTCTGTGTCACTTGGATACTTTTGAAAATTGTAGCTTTTCAATACAATTTCTTGTGACATTTCTGTCACAGAACACAGAAAATTTGTAAAACTTTGGGGAGGGAGAAGGGAAGGAGGAGAGAAGTACTGACATTTTCAGCTAAATGCTACTTCTAAGCACATTTTCTGAAGGCAGTGTTGGAGAAGTACCACTTGGTTTGACAAGTACCATTTGGAAGCTTTGATATCAGCACATTTACTTTTAATGGTTGTTTTATACCTATGTTTCTGTGTATAAGTTTTGAAGATCTTTTAACATTCTGAGGTTTTTGTTTTTTTGTCTGTTTGGTTTGCTGGTTGTGGATTGTTTTTTTTTCTGTAGAAGTTCTTTATCACAATTTAAAATAGATTCTTGGTTAATCTGACATCTTTCGTCTTTGTAATCATAGTTCTGTACTTCATTTCACATAGCTAAGACATTTGGAAGCTCAGGAAAATCCATGAATGGTTACCAGTGGTTTTCAGGTATCACTGCACATTTTCTTCCATCAAAAGGCAAAACCACACAAGAGGCAGCAAGGGAAGCTTTTTCTTCTCTCCAAGGTACTTTTTTCATTTAATCCATTATCTGCTGTTAATAGTACTTCTTAAAATATGTATTGTCATATGTTTTTGTAACTTTAAATGGTGTGGTTGTCAGTTTGCCACCTCATTTAGTGTTTGATTGGAATCGTTGTTGGCTTTAATACTGAACACATCATAATTTGACTGGCTTTTGAAGATCCTGGAAAGCCAGAGTAGTGATCATATCACTGTGACACTATTTCCATAGTGCTTACTTGCTTTATAGCTTGCTTTATAGCTTTCTTGCAATATATACTATGTGTGAGAGTGCATGTGTGCTATGGATGCTGTCTACTTGCTAAAGCACTTTTGTAGCTACCATAATTTTAAATTAAGTTTTCTAGAAAGCTGTTGAACATTTTGGCATCTAGGATTAGGTCAGTAGTAGTAAATCTTATTTATATTCTTAATGCAAAGAAGAAATTGCTTTCTTGGGAATCATGAAATCCAGGTTCCTTACTATCCTCTGCTTGCAGGACAAATACTCACTTTTTTTTTTCATTCTAAACTTTAAATAAAGCATATTTTACAGGCTTGTTTTCATTCATCAAAATGGAAATAATTCTTATTATGCTAATAGGTAGTCTCATATTCTTGCTCACAAAGTCTCATGAGGTATAGTCCTCTAAAGTTTTATTTTTGACATGTGCAGCTGATTTCATGATTGAATATAGGATAAGAAAGAAACCTTCAACATTTTTCAGAAGAAGTTGTACTTTCTCAAAGGCTCTTAAGCTGGGTTTTAGTTGCTTGGAAGTCAGACGGGTAGGTGTGATTAAACTTTTAGTAAAAGGCAGCAGTATTTAGTGTAAATCTTACTGGCACTATTTGTAAATTGAAGTGAAAGGGTTGTGTAATGTTTTTGTTCTCATTATATTTGAATGGAGATCTGCCAGTAAAATATTATATATTTTTACTATAGCACCTATCAAAAGAAGAACTGATTGTGACTAGTTCAGTGGCCTACTGCTTCCAGCAAATTACTTGCATTAGATGTATTATAGTCAGGAAAAAATAGTAATTTTTCATGTAATTCTTGGTAGGAAAATTCTTGGTAGGAAATGTCATTTCTCACATTTCCTTTCTGGTTATCTTCTTTTTGGAAGAGGATGTGGAAGACTGGATGAATTAAGGTTCTGTCATGGCAAAAGAAGCTGTTTTTGAGAACTTAACTGATCTGCAGATACGCACAAAGCTTTGTCTGAATTCATACTTTTGATCTATATAGCAGTTCAGTCCTTTATACTATAAAAATGGAACAGACACAGTCCTTTTAACCTTCTCTTTACAGGGTTAACTGATTTTAAAATCTCTAAAGAGGATAAGTGCTGCCTAAAGGATGCAGAAATGGAAATTTATTACTGGACATTATGAAACACACAATTGTTCTATAAAGTGGATAGAATTCTTCCATGAAGACAATACTGTTTACATTTATTTTCTTAAACTATTTTTTAAAACGTTCATTTAGATGTGATCAGAAGATGACAAAGATTGCAGTGCTTTACATATAAAGCAGCTCTGGTCCAGTTGTACCATGGCAAAGCTTCATAGGCTTCTCTGGAACTACATAGATTTTTATTACATGAAAATTTAGTCTAGAATGCTACTTGCTGTACCGTATTGATATTGTCTTTTGCAGCTCTCAACCTAAGGATCCGGATAACTTAGTAAGAAAAAAATTAAGCTGTACTTTGGCCAGTGGTTTGTTGTGGTTTTTTTTGTTTGTTTGTTTGTTTGTTTGTGTGTGTGTGTGTGTGTCAGAAGTTCAGTGTAAGAATGTCTCACCTGATTGCATTTTATAAATAATTTGGAATGATGACTCAAATGGTTTTAAGTTCAAGAAAGGCTGTGTGATTTCCTGGTGTATCATGGAAATGTACTATATAATAGCCCTCTCCTTAGGAAGAAGAACATACTGTTAAGAACCCAAGTGGTGGGTTTGTAGCTGGTTTATCATTTATGCTTTTATACTAGATACAGTGCTTTGGTAGGTAAATTTTATTCTGCTTACAAGCTAGGGAGAGATTATTTCCCATCATTCCTCTAATTCATGCAGGAAAAAATGGGGATTGTACTTTTACTTTAAGATTTTTTTTTATAAAGGTAAAAATTACGAATTTATCAAAATTTGTTTGCCTTCAACTTGCTCTTATACTTTTACAGTTTCACAAATTACAGTTTGTTGGCTTCTGCATTTTAAAGTTATACTTTTTTTCTGCCAAATACTTCAGATAATGCTGCAGACCCAAACTTTTCTTGACTAAAATGCTGTCTGGAAATTTTAAAAATGTTATCTTCTCGAGTGATGAAATAATAGCAGGTATTGGCATAATGGTTGCTATCAGGCAATTTTCAAATATATTTAATTTTAAATCCAGAATTAGATGATCTTTAAGGTCTTTTCCAACCAAAACCATTTATATTTCTGAACAGAATTATCACTGTGTGTTAATTTCTCAGCCAATTATTTCTGGAGATGTCTCTTGACTTCATAGGAGTTCTGTGTCAATTGCTTTATAATCTCTTGTATCACTTAGTGGGGACTGTATTCTTCTGTCAGTGAGAATTCCCCTCTTCAGATCGCTATCACTAATAGCGGTTTGACTAAATAAAGCTGAGACATTTAGAGTAAAACCCAGTACTGGTGTGACCACATCAACCTTCATGGAAGCATGCCAACTCTTGAACTGTATTTAAAGCATTAAAGAACAAGATCCCCAAAGCTACACTGAGAAGAACTTTACATAGCTCATTTACGTAGGGTCACTGCTATTATGTCTTCTGTATTTCTTCACTTCTTTCAGAGAAGACTTAGGTCTTTGTTTTGTTTCTATTGCTCATGAGTTATGAAAGGTCCACACTTCAGAGCTGATCCACATACCTTTTTATGGTATTGACTATGTAAGAGTAATACATTCTCCTAAAGTGCTATGACTGGAAGCTTCTATGCACATACATTCAAATGATTTTGACTTCCCAGGATCTTTTCTTTAACTGTATGTGCTTGAGCTTTTCTGTGCTCTTACCATTCCTTCATTTCTCCTGTGGCCACTTCTGTTTCCTGTTGTCTGTCTTGCCGTTTATAACTCTTAGTTTATGCAGAGGTCATTACTGCAGTGTTGTTTTCCTTTTAAAACAGCTTAGGCAAGCATCACTCCGGAATAATCATATAAATATTTGATCTTTTCTTTGAAGAGGATGATGGACTAAAGGACCTCTTATTGTCCCTTCCAGTTTTGTACCTTTGTGATTCAAAGTCCTTCATAGATTACTAGCTGTTGTAGTCTGAAAAACAAAACAACAACAATGGGGAAAAAAAAGAAAAATAAAACGTAGGGATACAAAAAATTAGGAATATAGTATACCTATATGCATTAATGCATGATATGTTTTTTGGGCTAAGAATTCACCTCTGTGTGGATAGAATTTATTTGTGATCTATGTTTGCATATTTAAAAAATTAATGTGAGAGAATTTCATGAAAAATTGGGTGTTATGTGAAGAAAGGTAGTATGTTGCAAAGCCTTCAGGGACGTTTAGACAACTAGTTATTACCAATTTGTTTTGTTGACAAACACAGGTTGCCTGTGTTGTCTTTCTACACACATTTAAAATATTTCATTTTTAACATCTATGTTGTTTTTGTCTTGCAGCTGATATGACTTCAGTGGGATTGAAACTAAAGGATATTGTTTTGGTTCATCTGTATGTGAAGAGCATGAAAGATTTCAATGTTATAAATTCAATTTATGTGACAGAATTTGATTTGTGTCCACCAGCAAGGTAGGATTAGACTACTGTTATAATATATTTATGATATACTGCAATATGCTGCATTATTGTTAGCACATTTATGAAACTTTTGTACAAGTATTTGTGTCTCACAGACTTGGAAGTACACTTCTGCTGCCTTTTGGAGTAATCACATCACAAGTGCTAAAGTCAAAAGCACTAGGTTTGGAAATTCTTGCCTTCATATTTTCCATAAGGTTTATAAATGCCCCCTATATCGCCTTACAGAAAAGTAATGCATGTATTGGAAGTTTTCCGTTCTCTTTTGTTACTAGGTTGAGCTGACAGGTCTTTTGTCTTGGTGGGGTTGTATTAGTGTGTTGTGTTTTTTTTGCATCCCTTATCTGCTGGCAATGCAGCATCCTAATGTAGCCCAGGATATCAAGCAGCCCTCTGCCACAGGGGCCCATTGCTGTCTTACGTTTATCTTGCTGTGCACCAGGACCCCCACAGGTCCTTTTCTGCTTTCCAGCTGGGCAGTCACCAGCATGCACAGGTGTGCCTGGGGTTGTTCTTCCCCAGGTGCTGGATTTTGCACTTCTTGTTGAGGTGCCTGAGGTTCCTGTCAGCTCATTTCTCCAGCCGGTCCATATTCCTCTGAATGGCAGCATGACCCTCTGGTGCAAAACAGCCACTCCTCAGTTTTGTATCATTTGCAAACTTGCTGAGACTATGCTCTGCCTTATCATGCAGGTCTTTAATGAAGCATAGATTAATACAGTTTGGAAGGATCCTCTGGAGGTCACCTAGTCTAACCCACTCCTCAAAGCAGGGTCAACTTTAAAGTCAAATCTCATGTCTTGCTCATATTTTTAAAACCAACAGTTTAGCAATTTTCTAATGTAAAATAATAAATACTATACTTTCATTACAGAGTGTGAAGTGCAGTATAGTCATGTGAATCTTAAGAGTAGTGTGGCAATAGTTCAAATATATTGTTAAGATAATGTATATCATGATAGATTCACATTCTCTTAATCGTCTGTACTGTCTGGGTGTTAGAAGAGATTAAAGAGAGCAGGAATATGCTTCTTTGAAATACTAATTGTAGTCCAGGCTTACCAAATAGCAGAGGAATAGTGTGTTGGTTGTGTGTGCCTTAGGAGGGGGGGGATCTAGTTCCAGCTGTTAACTACACGGTAATGAATCTCCACTGCTTAAGAGAATCTTAAGTTCTCTTTATGACACTTACCCTTCTCCCGATTTAGCTTTCTTCATTTCTCATTCTGCTGCATGTCTTGGGCCTCCACATTTGCATAGTCAGCCACATAGTTTTCCGTGACTTCTCAGAAAGGTCATAAATAACAGGTAGAAAGATTAGGAAGTTGCAGCAGGAAATGGCTTTTTATGATTATTTTATAGAACATAGAGATTTATGTTGCATTTTAGCTAAGAGAAAAATTATGCAGCAGTTTGCATGGCTGCATCATTGCATTATGCACAGAGACCTGATTGTGAGAGCTCTCACAAGCAATATGCTAGAAGCACAGACTCAAGGGTGTGGATCTACACTAAATTTGCAAAATTGTCTTGAAAATTTACCAGCCCAAGCAGAAAATCCATTCATCCATGCTTATGATGATGGTAATGAAGAAAAAAATACAGTATTTGCATGGGGGAGGAGGAGAGAAAGATTGTTTTCTTGGAAGAAATAAGCAAGACAAGAACACAAGAAGAATTTTGTAAGGTTATGTTACATGATATGTAAAGAGAGCAAGTAATTTTTGTTGGATTCCTGCTGAGAGCTAAATGACTTTTTTATGCATGGACTGCAAATATAATTATTTTTCTGGCTTTGAAATGTCAATTTTCTTTTTTCTTTATTTTCTTTCAACACCCCCAAATTCCACCCCCCACCCCATTTTCTCACTGGCCAGATGCAACAGACTGTCTGTCTTTCTGTCTATCCAGGCACACAGTCTTCCTTGAAGCAAACAATAGTGAACTTTCTCAATTAATGCTTAAGTAGGTTTTCTATGCCATCATAAATGTCTATCTGTCATACAACTTAAAGTAAAACAGAAAAATATGCTCAGTATTGTATTATAACATGTAAGGAGGGTGTAAAGGAACAATAAACTACTGCTTACTGTTAGAAAACTGAACCTTTAGTACAATTGTTGGAAGAAGATGCAGAGAAAAATGTATGGAGATAAGAATATGACAAGGATACTCTCAAGCTGAAGGCTGCTTAGCATAACTTACCTGACATTCCCAGAGTTGTGTGGTCAAAGTTTTCTTAATAACAGAACTCATATATTCTTAATAAAATGATACACATCATAACAATAACCAAACAGGAATGAGCCACTGGCTGTCATACTAGATTCTCCTTGGTGATGCAAATCGTCTTGCTGAAGGTGTGAAGCTGATCATCATCTGGAGAGAAGATAACAGCTAGCTGGTTACTGTGATACTGTAGCTTTGTGTTATGTTTCTGAAAAAAAAATCTAAAATTAAAAACAAAAACATGGAAAATAAATGCTGGAAGTTGGTGCAAGCAAACTGTTTGAAAAAAATATAATTGTCTTGTGTTTTCAGAGTGTGTGTGGAAACCCTGTTACCTGATGGAGTACTATTTTGCATTGATTGCCTTGCACATAGCAATGACATTGCAACAGATGGCATGTTAAGTGATGAAAAACTGGTCTTGCATGTACAGAGCATTTCCCACTGGGCACCTGCTAGTATAGGACCTTACAGTCAATCCATCAAGGTAGGGAATCTTTGTTACTTCATGTGAACTATATGTCTGTTACTGAGATGGGTACAGTTATAAAGTCTTTCATCCCATCTGAATGTGCAAAAGAAAGTAAGTATGACAGTTTAAGTGAAATATTATTGTTTACTGTAAAAAATGAAAATGAATATTTCAAAGCTATATTTTCAAAATTCATCGATAAAACAAAAAAGCTAATGTGTATCACAAGACAGATTAAATTTTTCTGTTCAGAGAATCTCAAGAACAGCATACATTTTATTGTTTGTTATAAGTAACTCAAATAATTCTCACACATTTTTATAATATGACTAGAATATAAACACACTTAAGCAACGACCAAGGATATTTGAAATTTGTTTGAAGTGAGAAATTCAAACTTTTTTGTTGGTAAATTAATCCTAACATTCCTATTCAGTGAAATCCTTACTGAGGCTCTTGGTACTGTTTAACCGTTTGAAAGTATACCAAGGTTGAAGAACTATTATTTTTTTCCAATTAATAATAAAGTGAATCGAATATTGCATACTATTTAAAGATCATGAAAAGGAGGCAGTAAAGTATCATTGATAAGTAGACCAAAAATTTGAATTAAAGCTTTTTGCTATTCAGACTAATATGGTACCAAGATATCCACTTGTCCAGCTAGTACCATTTTGACAGATGATGAAGTCTCACCTTTTCTATTGCAAAAACTGTATATATCCTTTTCTTACCAATATTCCTTTTGTCCACACTGTGTCCTCAGGACACAATGTCCAGCCCAACAGTACTCTGAGGACAAAAAGTAAAAAAAAAAAAAAAAAAAAAAGAGATTTACCATGATAATGTCCTTCTGACAGAAACCAAACAATGGTGGTAGAATGATATTAGAATTTAAATTCAATTTGAAGCATTAATAGTAAAATCAGACATTCTTCCTCTTTTAGGTTTAACATTCTTTAAAAACAACCTCAGCGTTTCGAAGAAATAGAAATAAACTGTTGAAAGATATGACTGACTGACTTAAAAGAAAAAACTGAGATAATTCAATATATTTTTCTTGGTGCACCTGTTCTGTTATTGCAGAACACTCTGACCATGTCTATGTCAGCATCTGGAATGTAAGCTACATTAGAACTACTGTAAAGGCTGATTTCAGTATTATATAACAAATGCCTAGGACTTCTGGTGGTAGCATTTTATTTTCCAATGATATTAGCTGATGTAATGAAAGATATTATGTCTTTCTATAAACCTAACCTCACAGGGTAATGAGAGATTAAAGACTCTGTGCTGCTTTTGTCAGCCTTATTTACAGTCTTTTAGTCCTTAGGAGAACCCTGTAGTAGTGAATTTTAACCATGTTTTACGAAGAATGAAGACATCTGCATTTTTTCAACTTTTGTTACACTTACAGGACCTGACATATAACTCTGGGAAACTATAGCAGTTAGGCAGAATTAATTTTTTACATTTGCCACTGCTCTCATCATGCTTTCAATACTTGTGTGGAGAATTTAAGATCATACTGATAGAGAACTGTATGGTCCTCTTGCCCTCATGCTTGGAGATGTACTTTGTAAGCAGACTTTCAAAGTGTTCTAATTATATCCTTTTAATACAAGTACCTCAGAGTCTCTAGGCTATTTTCTGTCTGGGAATGTGCAATGATATGAGGTTTGCTTTCATCCAGGTCTTTGTTCAACAGTGGACACAGTTTGTGCCGGTTGTTGATAAACTTAGCTTAGTATTTTTACTAAATATATTTCATATTTTTACTTCTCACTCTTTTTTATCGTCGTATTAGTTTATTTACATGCTTTAATTCTGTTTTACTAGTGGATTAGTGTCAAGATTAAGCTGTGATTGATAGTTTGTATGGAAACAGCTTCCTTATAATCTTCACAAAAGCTAACAGCACTGTTGTATGTTAAGGAGGTAAACACAAAGATGCAGTGTTAGTGGTGAGAAATTTAGACTGAGTTTATTCATGATTACGTATTTTGTGATTACATTCGTTGAACATTTAATAACTGCAAGCATAGGTCATAAAAAAAAAAAAAACAGCCCAGTGCAGCACTGAGATACTAACCACAAATGCTTATCTACAAATGCATGGAAACTTGATAGGGTTTTTACCAGATTTTCTTCTAGTAATTTAATGTAATTTAAAAGTATATGTGAACTTGTAGTTTTTTTGTTTTGGCAACATTTCTTAATGTTTTTTTCTATCTGGAAATGAACAAGAGAACTGCAACAATAGAATTAATTGTACTCATTCTACAATAATTTTTGATGCTGACATATTTTACCAATGTAACAACATACATGCATATATGACTCAACTATGTCTATTGACATTCTTAGCTTTTCCTCATGACCTCAATTCTTCCCCTCTGACAGCTCCCAAATTCCAGTTTTTGCCATCCTTCGGGCATCTTTTTTCTCTGTCTTCTCCTCCACACTGTCTGATCCTAGTAGCATAAAGTCTTACTCTAAATCCAGTGTCCAGGTCCCTGTAACTTGATCAAATGTGGGTTCTTTTTTCTGGTTATTCTCCTCACAGTAAATTATTTTTTCCTTTTATTTTTTTTCTGATCCTTGAGGCATGATAAATGAAAGGATAAGTACTGTGGGAACTATAGTAGGAATAAGGAATCTTGTGTCTGATTAAAGGCAGTGGTACTTGCAGTAGTTCTAATGTTTCCCCGCTAAGACTTCATTCTTTCTATTACTGTGAAACTGAAAATGGTCCAATACAGCCTAGTGCACAGTTTGTATCGTATGGCTTTAAAAAGAGAAGGTGGTATTGGAAATAGCTTTGTCTATTATGTGCCCCAGGACAGATTATCTGGCTGCTTAAACTATCTTACTGGTTGCAGTTTTCCAAAAGCATCCTAAACTGTTACTAAACAAATTGCATATTTTAACGAATCCATGCATTTAGGGATGTATAAGTTACCCTTGTAAGAAGATCAGCTGAAGAAGGATGAAGATGTACAGATATCAGGAAATTCTTATTAGCAAATCAGGGATTAAAAAGATCATAGTATAATTCTTAGATATAACCTACCCTTTAAAATACTTTATTTTCACATTCATACAGCTGATAGTTGTCTGTTTGCCTCCTTCCCGTCTTTCTTTTTGTGATTCAGCAACATTTTGTGTCTTTTAAAGGTGGATTGATTTGTCATGAATATGATGCAAACTATCTGAAGTGAAGAGTGAAAATAAACCTAGATTGTTTTCTCTTCTGATTTCATTGTGCTAACCTTATGAGACATTACTGTATGTTTTCAAGTTTTGAACAGAGTACTTGGTTAGATACAAGCAGTTTAACTTCTATGAGAAACTCATAGAATTGCAAGTTTCTGCAGACAATTTTTAAATATGGGCATCTCTATTACTATTGTATGAAATACAGTAGATACAACTAAACACTCAAAAAATGCCTATGATTTTATATCTTCTGGGAATGTCAGAATGAAAAAGGTCCATATGTGGAATTTCTCAGGCTATTATGAGCAAAAGCAGATTAAACATAGATTTCACTGTATCATAGACACTTTTTTCCAGAAAGATCTTACGTGAGCCACCACTGTCTTCATTACTTGTGGAGGTTTGTTTTACCAGGGATTCCAATAGCTTATAAGTCTGCCATGTAGAGAGGAGTGAAGCAAA